>NC_089585.1:8674858-8974858 GCF_019320115.1 Miscanthus floridulus
CCAAGCCAGCCACGCCAGCCCCCCTACCTCTGTTGTCTCCATGGCTGCCGGGCGGCTCCTTCTAATTCGCCATGGCAGTAGTGCCTCGTTTCAAATTGAGCATGTTTTCAACTCTGCTAGGTATCCTACAAATCGTACCACCCCACATCGTCACCTGTAGTCCTATGCTCCAATTTTGAATCGCCGCTCGCTGGGTCCTTAAGACCGGACGGACGTGCGCCGTCGGCTAACCGCACAATTAGGGCATCTCGGGCCAATTCAGTGCACCCTCAGCTTAGCCATACCCTCCTGAGCATCCCGCACCCTCAGCCATAGCTTTACAGTAGGCCATCCACCACCACCATGGCCGTGCCATCACTAGGCGCTGTTGCCTCGTTGGTGCGCACGTGGCTAGCTCAACTCGGGCCTTCTTCGGCCAGACCATCACCTCTAGGACCTCCATGGGTAGTACCTCGAGCTTGCTGGCTATGGTTTGCTTCGTTTGCGCTATAGCTCATGGGAACATATCTGCCATTGTAGGTCCGAGCTCACTGTCCGGGAGGGAACTCAGGACTGCACCTTCGCTCGCCGTATCACCCCTAGTCATCGTGTGTTGTCTTCAAGGTAACCATCAGCCCCTTAGCTAGGCCTGGGAGGCTCGGGTGGCATCGGCGTGGTCGCTCGGTGCCCGTGCCATCGCGCGAGCGTGCGCATGGCTGCCAGGGACTTCGCTGTGGGGAAGAATGAATAGGGGAGGGTGTAGCTGTAAAACCATAGACTAGTGAAATAGTGTCCTAGAGCTTGCTTGCGAATTCATAGTAGTTCGGGGGTGTCCGTGCAATTCTGCCATCGCGCGTAGGTCGTCCCCCGTGGGCCGTTGGCCGGCTGGGCCACGCTCCTGCATGGGCCACGCTGTGGTCTGTCGTGCGGCAGGAAGCTAGTGGGCCGAGCCAGCGCGTGTTGGGCCAGGAGTAGAATTCGGTTTTCTTAATTCCAGTAAATAAAATGTTTATTTATTTTAGGTATGAATTGAACTTTGATAAATCATAGTAAATTACGTAGTTGTCAAAAATAGGAAACTATTTTGTTAGGTTTCGCACAAAAAAATATCATCTACTAGATAGTCAGTTGGATTACAGTAGTGTGCGAGTATTGGGTGATAAATTCAAAACTAGGGTACTAATATTAGGTGGATTAATACTTGTAAGAATATTGTGGGTCAATTGGTGATAGCTATGGACATGAAAATTTTATAGTAGACTTGTTTGGTTATTAGGTACTTGCTTGTAATTTTGCAGCCATAGATTGGGATGTTAAATAAAATAGCTATTACTACTTATTTTATCGTACCTCGATTAAAATCGGTATTAGGAGTAGCGAATACCTGTAGTTGCTATAAGAATGTAGGTTATGCTTCATACTTGTTAGTAGTGACGGTACATAGCTTAGCCTTTAGTAGGTAGACCCCACTTAGTAGTTTAATAGATGTACTTTTGGGTTAAGAATTGCTATTGTCATATTGTTAAACATTGCATCATCATTTCATGTAGAGCACGAACTGGTAGACTTCTTGCTCGTCGGTGAGCCGGAGTACGATGAGATGATCGAGGAGTACGAGGAGGAGATCTTCGCACAGGAGGAAGCCTAGGAGCCTATTGGTGCTAACCCTGCTGACCCAGCGCCAGCCCAAGGCAAGCCCCGGCGCATAACCCCTATTTTAATAATAACTGAGTATATATATATGTGATGTGCATTTATGTTACAAGAATTTTATGAAAACTATATGCATAAATATATTTATCTATGAGTCCTACTAGTATAGGTCGAGTAGCTACTATGCTCAGGATATCGGTAGCGTGAGTAACCTGCCGTTACTCGCACATAGGTGATAAAATATGATCTCATAATAAAATGATGGAAGGGTAAATGGTGACCAAGCGGGGAAATGGTTTGGGTATTGGTGGGTGTAAAGGGTTGTGTCCTGCGGCCAATAGGGCATAGCTCGGTTACACTTTGTCCCTGTCTGTGTCGATTAAGGACCGGTCGTTGCATACGACTCTAGGCAAGTCACAGATTTATTTGTCCCGAGCGCATACTTGGGTATGGGCGCAGGGAAGACTTGTTGCTCTCTTGTCATGGATCTAGCTCTTTCTGGACCAACTGATTGGAGGCAGGGATGGTGGAGGTCCTTGTACCACATGGAGTTCGAGACTCAGGATGTGGGGGCTTGGAGTCCAAGTTTGGACGGGACCTGGACACCCAGGACAGGAAAGTGACGAGTTAGTCTTGCTTGTGCCTGGGGTACAAGTGGTGCGTGTGTTTTAGGGCACCCAACTAGGCACATTGATTCACGAATCGCCGGGTGATCCGGTACGGCTTGTCTGTGGTTTAGCACCGTAGTAAGAACTAAAAGTGGAAAAGGTGAAGAAACAGAACTGATTGCTCAACTCTTGCTTGACAGTAGAATAGGTGCTTATATAGATTGGCTAGATGAAAACTTAATACAGCTAATAATAATAATACATAAATAAGGACTCACTATTAGTATTGCTTTCTGCTAAAGAAAACCAGCAACCCATAAAGCCTATCATATCCCTTGGAGTCGGGAAAGTATTCCAACTAGTCGGGTAAGTCTTGCGAGTACATTGTGTACTCTGGGTTTATTTACCCCTGTTGCAGGTAATGCTTGAAGAGTACCGTTGTGTGGAGGATCCTTCTGGTGGGCTTAGACGGAATCCTCGCCCCTACCGCTAGATGTTATTTTTAAATTCCGTTGTTTATCATTCCGCACTCTGGTATTTGGTATTGTAATAATGTACTTTTTAAGAAACTCTGATGTATGAAATGGACTTGTATTGTAACTTATTCTCATTATTGGATCCTTGGGGAAAATGTGGATCTTTTGGGTTCTCCCTTGGGGTGTGCTCGACGGACACCGCTCACTGTAGCTCGCTTTTGGGGTGCTTAGTGTCTAGTGGAAGATGAGCGCCTCTGTAAGTACGCTATTTCGGGTGGTTCTGCCACAACGGGAAGATATTTTCACCGTCTCATGACCACCACATTCCTGAGATACCACATTCTTCCTCGCCTCCTAGCGAGCATGTGCCTGATAAGCCACAACCTTCTCCAGCTCGTACCGAGCAAGTGCATAATGAGATGCCATAGTCTTCTCAATAAGCACAGCCGATACATGAACAACGAGTGCCTCTTGAAGAAGGTGATGCACAAGAAGATGAGGACATGCCTGAATGGGAACTTCGAAAGAAGCATCCAATCACCATAAGACCAATTTATGTTCTGATGAAAGACGTCTCATTGGTGCACAAGTGGTATTCCCATGACCAGTTCAAGCCTGAGAAATAAGTTAAAAAAGTCCCATCATGGGCTTCTAAGGAGGCAGTCACTATCAAACTCCAACAAATAGCGAAGCAATATCCAAATGTTGATGCCATCAAATGGTCAAAGGATTGTCTGAAAACATATGAAAGAGGCAAGCCCTTCCTACCAAACTGGGACATCCAGCGTCTACCACTTGGAATGAGAAGGTTCCATGATTGGTACTTGTGTGTTCTCCCAATGAGCATAGACCTCGTACAAGCATGCTTCCCCACTGACACATTTGGAAGCCTAGCCAAGAAAATTGTCTTTGACTTCAATGACATGTAGACATGCTTTCACCTCAGAGCAATGGAGATGAATCTAATTCGTACGTTGTGCCTATAAGTCCTTGTCCTCCCGATATGATATGAATGCAATCTTTAAATTTTGTTGTAACTAACCCACACTGTGATTTATAGAATGCAAGTGCACATTGTAAAACAAATGCCAAGTGTGAAAGCCGGGTATATAGATCCTCAAGCTATAGCACAAACAAATTTTAATTACCCTAAACAGTAGAAACTAGATGACAAAGAGCTAGCTACTAGAAAGACCCTTTGGGAGAAAGAGGACATTCGTATGAAGAAACTAAGGCAAGAGTCCCTTAAGGTTTCAGCATACATTGCCATAGCTTTTAAAAATCTCCAACATCACTCTACTATATGGCTACCATACAACTTTGAGTAAGTTCAACTCTATACTAAAGCTTTGTTCGATATATTTTATTCGATACAAAAGAGCTTATCTAGTTCTATGATTAAATCAATGTAGCAACCACTAGATTTGTATAGGCGTCGATGTTGGGAGGAGCATGGCATGGGTCTTTGATTCAATAGATTGGGACCCGGTGACATACAAAGACTTCATATCAATTCTCAAGACATATACATATCAACAATCCTCATTAGCTTATATGTTTGTATACATACTTGTAACGTTCACTTTTGGATACTAACAAGTTGTATTTGCTAAAATAATTCAAATAGGGCATTTAGGTTCTATGTCACTAAACATCATGGAAGGCATGATCCAGTAAGGAAGGAAAGGCTCGCTATAAAAACACTATGTGCGGTAAGTGTAACTTACTTCTTCAGTACTCCATTACATGGCTGTCAAAAGCATTACTTAACATTTCCATATGCAAAACACACAGTGCCCCAAGCAGAAGCCTAGGAGTGTATATTGTGGATACTATGTGTAGGGGACCGTGACGCCTAAGAGGGGGGTGAATTAGGCAACTTAAAATTCTAACTCTAAACTATGGCCTCTTTTTCTAACTTTAGCAAAATCTATGCAAAGGATAAACTATCTAAATGTGCAACTATTGCTAGTGTGTTGCTATCTCTACCGCAAAAGGAGTAATACAATCAATGTAAATGCGGAAGCTAAAGAGCAAGGTAGAGATATGCAAACTCCCGTCGATGACTCTAGTATTTTTACCGAGGTATCGAGAAGCACGCAAGCTTCCCCCTAGTTCTCATTAGAGCCCCTCACAAGGAATCCCTCACAAGGGCCAAGCTCCCTATTGGGTAACTCTGTGGATAGCCTTGGGCCTTCCCCATACGCAAGTGGGTCTCCGACGTGCCTTCCAACAAACCTCTCTCGGATGCTCCCCGCCGTCTTCATTATCAAGCTTCCGATCAAAACATCACGGGCCTTGTTCCCTCTGGTACATGGTAGTGGCCACACAACAACCACGGTTGGTGTGATCTCGCAAGACTACAAGCCCCTTCCGATGTACAACAATGGTGTATGCAAGCACCGAGTGATAAGAGTTATGCAAACCTCACTAAACACTAGGTCCTAAACCTAGAGCAAGCGTATAAGAGGTGGTCTAATCAACTTAAGCACTTCGCAAAAGCACCTACGCTAATCACCTAATGAATCACTAAGCACTATGTAAGTGGAGAGCACTAAAATGGTGTATCAACACCCTTGATATGTTTCCTCAGCTCCACATCTGTCAAATGGCCGGTTGGGGGGGTCTATTTATAAGCCCCACTGAGAAAGTAGCCGTTGAGGACACAATCTCGCTTTTCTGCTACTGACCAGATGCTCAGGTCAGTCCTAATCGGACGTGTCCGGTCATTCCGACCGTTGGAACTACTGATCAACTGATTCGGACGCTGCCAACGTTCTGGTCACATGCCATCAGACATGTCTAGTCGTAGTTTCACCGCTCTGGAACCTCTCTATACTCGATCGAACTCTGTTGTCCTGCGTCCGATCGATTTTCTTGATCAGCGTCCAGTCACTGCTGCTGCCGAGCCTCTGAACGGAGCGTCTGGTCACTATGCTACCAGCATCTGGTCTAGCGTCCGGTCACCTCTATGAGCTCGTTTCTTCATGATCTTGCATCTGGGTTGGTTTCTATCTTCATACTTGGACTTTGCTTGATATCTTGAGTCTTCTCTTGTGCTTCTAAGGTCTTGCTTATGGTGTTGATCATCGGATCATTACGTCGCCTTCGTCCAAGTCACGTCTTGTACCCTATTGAACTACAAAACAAACACTTGCAAATTCTTTAGTCCAATTTGGTTGTGTTGGTCATCAAACACCAAAATCCAAAGTAAATGGGCCTAGGGTCCATTTTCCTTACAATCTCCCCTTTTTGGTGATTGATGACAACACGACCAAAGCAAGCAAATAATAGAATTTTGAAATTTGAAAACTACCTACTTGCTAGGATGCAATACAAGGGGCAATGTTATATGATGCTAAAAGATACTACTTGTAAGACAAAAAGATACTATATAAAAACTTATCTTGCCCTTGCAAATGCCCCCATGTGGCATTATGGATTTAAAGCCTTGCTTCCTACAAATTCTCTCCATTACATAGACTAATCCATAATCCACTACCCTCCTTTTCTTGGACCATTACCACTCATAGACCATTACTTCTTGTAAATTATTATGATCAAACTTTTGGTCCTATAAATTAATACTTGCTTTTGGTCCTCTAAATTCTTCCCCTTTGGAATCAAACACCAAAAAGGAAAACATTAGTAGCACAAGAGAGGGTCAAACTTTGTGATCCTTTGTGTGTAGAGTAGAATAGGTCACAAAATTTGACTCTCACATTATATAGATTAAGCTCCCCCTAAATATATGCATACATATGGTAGAAGGTAAAGCATATGCATAATTGGCAAATTATTGCTCACAGGAATTTAATCTATATAATGCATGGAGAAAGCATATAAATATCAAAATGAAATTAATATGATGATATTGGTTTAGAAATACCATATGTGAAAACCAATTTGATTTCTACCACTTGCAATAGGTGGTGGATATTTGAAGTATGATGCTTAACTCCGGAGACTCCATTTTCCTTGCAATGAGACTGCTACACACATGATAAGCTTAAAAAGGTGTTATCTCAAGGGATCCAACTTGTAGAGTAACCTCCCCCTAAATTTGTGCACACAAGTGTGGAATACATGTAGAAGACATGCACATTGATTTTTGAATCAATAATACCACTTGAAAGATGATATCACATGAATGTGAGAATCATTTTTGAAGATGATATTCAGGAGAAATTATCTACAATTTAGACTTTGGCACATATTAGATGAACAATTGTAAGACAAGCTATGTGTCATGCTCCTAAACAATTTTAAAACATATAGGTTTGTTCCAAGGGTTAAGAATGAAACCGAGCAAGCCTACCATAAGATATACCTAGTGTATGCATGACAAAAGATATAAGCATGTAAATGCAAACATAGACATGATAAGTAACTAGATGCTTAAATATACCAATTTGTAAGAAATACCACTTGTAGAAAATGCAAATTGATACTACTTGAAGGAAATTGAATCTAGTTACCTAACATGGGAAGGGGGATTTGGGTCCATAGTATTCACTAACACACTTGGCAATAATTTTGTCCATCATGATGCACCCCATGAAATACATCCATACTTTGCCAAGTCTCCAAATTCCCTAAAGTCCATCGGACTTCTCACTTCCCTTTTGGGATCCAAACCTTCTTGGTGCTCTTCATGTTGGAAATGATTTCCTTTGGCACCCAAAAGCATTTGACCCTATTGTTGGCTTGCTTGTTCACCTTGATGGCCACCACCTTGTCATTTTTCTTCTTCTTTAACAAGTATGGTGTGGAGGCCTTCTTGTCCACCTTGTTGGTGTAGGTGTTGGAGAGCTTGCTTGTTTGCTTCTTCTCTTTCTTCTTTGCTCCTCCCCCATTCCTCACCTTGCATTCATAGGACTTGTGACCTTCCTTGTGGCATACGTAGCAAACCACGGTTTGTCCTTCATCAAGCTTCTTCACTCCCTTGATGGTGTTATCTTGATAAAGTTGGGCTTGCTTCACCTTGCCTTTTTCTTGAGTCAAGTCCTTGGTGAGACGAGCTACTTCTTGCTTGAGTTGCTCATTCTTCTTTGCAACCTCTTGTGTACATGTATCTACAACAATTTTCTCAACACAAACTTGGTTACACAAAGATGAGTCTAAACATAAATCATTACAAGAAGTAGAGACATCCTTTTTAGACATGTTAAAGATAGAACTTTTCTTTTAGATGCCTTGGTGGGGGTTATACTAATGGTTTCAAGATTAGCAACTTTATTAGTTAGCTCATCACAATGTTTGCACATGGTTTCTATTTTAGCAAGCAAACTTTTATAAGCATCTTGTGAGCTAGCTAACTTTTCTTTTAATTTTTCATTTTTCTTTACAAGTTGCTAATCATTGATTGTGCATGCATTTATTGTTGCACTAGCCTTAAGTTGCTCAATATTAGTAGTTAGTTCAATGTTGAGATTAGCAAAGTTCTCATATTGTTCAAGCAAAGTTTTATATGTTTCTTGTGAACTATCTAGCTTCCCTTTTAATTTTTTGAGCTTCTTTTATTGACTAGTGCAAACTTTAGCATAATTAAGATTTTGTTGCATAATTTCATCATAAGAAGGCATTTCATCATCACTATCACTCTCACTAGAGGATGAGCTTTCATTATCTCGTGCCATAAGGCACACACGAGAAGAGCTTGATGATGAGTGCTTGTGGCCTCGCCTCTTGTGATGGTGTTCTTCACTTGAAGAATCATTCCATGACCTTATTGATATGAGAGCTTGGTTCTTGCATGCCTTCTTCTTTGTCTTGGGTGTGGGCTTGTTTGGGCAAACTTCCACAAAGTGCCCCAACTCACCGCATCCATAGCATCCTCTCTTTCTTTGCTCATTTCTTTTATTGGTAAAAATGAGATCTTGGATTTGGATGGGCACACCCTTGACATTGAGCCTTTAGATCATCTTCTCCACCTTGTTGATTAGTTTGACTGATTCTTCATCAAGGTCAGAGGTGGAGGAGGAAGATTGATCATCTTCACTTGAATTTTCATCATCATCATCGTCGTCCTCATCTTCTTCTTCATCTTCACTTGAGGAGCTTGAGCTCGATCTTGTCTCAACTTGCTTGCCTTTCATCTTCTTTTTCTTGTTGCATGCGAGAGCTTTGCCTTTGCTTGATGAAGAGGCTATCTTGCCAATTAATATGCCCTAGGTCATGGTGGTCAAGTTCTTCATGTTGTGAAGGATGGTGATGATGCTTGCATATTTCTTTTGTGGTAGTACGGAGATGATCTTCCTCACGATGTCCGCATCATCTAGCTTTGTTAATCCTATTGAATGAAGCTCATTGATAATTAGATTTAAACGAGAATACATATCATGAACAAGCTCATCGTCATTCATTATAAAGGAATCATAATTTTGTTTAGCTAGACAGTGTTTTTGCTCACAGACATTAGATGTGCCGTCATGGAGCTCTTGAAGTTTTAACCAAATTTCATGTGCCGTATTTAAATTGAACATTTGGTTAAATACATCCATACTAAATGGTTCAAACAAGCAATTTTTAGCTTTAGCATTGAAATGAATTACCTTTTCTTCACTCTTCGTGGGTTTATCGGGATTCTTAATGGGTTTCATTTCATCATGAGTGACTCTCCAAACACCCAAATCAACCGCCTCAAGGTGGTAAGCCATTCTAGCTTTATAATAGAGGAAGTTAGTGCCGTCAAAGTATGGAGGCCTAGAGGTATCCATCCTAACCACTCTAAATAGCGTTGGCTCAACGGCGGTTAAGCCAAAGGTCCAAATTGAGTCAACCGGCTCTGATACCACTTGTAGGGGACCGTGACGCCTAAGAGGGGGGTGAATTAGGCAAATTAAAATTCTAACTCTAAACTATGGCCTCTTTTTCTAACCTTAGCAAAACCTATGCAAATGATAAACTATCTAAATGTGCAACTACGGTTTTGCTAGTATGTTGTTATCTCTATCGCAAAAGGAGTAATACAATCAATGTAAATGCGGAAGCTAAAGAGCAAGGTAGAGATACGCAAACTCCTATCGACGACTTTGGTATTTTTACCGAGGTATTGAGAAGCGTACAAGCTTCCCCCTACTCCTCGTTGGAGCCCCTTGTTGGAGCCCCTCGTAAGGAATCCCTCACAAGGGCCAAGCTCCCTGTCGGGTAACTCCGTGGATAGCCTCGGGCCTTCCCCACACGCAAGTGGGTCTCCGACGTGCCTTCCGGTAAGCCTCTCCCGGATACTCCCCGCCGTCTTCACTATCAAGCTTCCGGCTGAAACGCCATAGGCCTTGTTCTCTCTGGTACACGGTGGCGGCCACACCACAACCGCGGTTGGTGTGATCTCTCAAGACTACAAGCCCCTCTGATGTACAACAATGGTGCGCGTAAGCACCGAGTGGTAAGAGGTATGCAAACCTCACTAAACACTAGGCCTAAACCTAGAGCAAGCGCATAAGCGGTGGTCTAATCAACCTAAGCACTTCGCAAAGCACATACGCTAATCACCTAATGAATCACTAAGCACTATGCAAATGAAGAGCACTAAAATGGTATATCAACATTCTTGATATGTTTCCTTAGCTCCACACCTATCAAATGGTCGGTTGGGGGGTCTATTTATAAGTCCCACTAAGAAAGTAGCCGTTTGGGACGAAATCATGCTTTTCTGCTACTGACCGGACGCTCAGGTCGTCCTAATCGGACGTGTCCGGTCGTTCCGACCGTTGGAGCCGCGATCAACTGATCGGACACTGCCAGCGTCCGGTCACATGCCACTAGACGCGTCCGGTCGTAGTTTTGCCGCTCTGGAACCTCTCTGTACTCAATCGGAATCTACTATCCTACATCCGGTCAATTTTCTTGATCAGCGTCTGGTCGCTGCTGCTACCAAGCCTCTGAACGGAGCATCTGGTCACTGTGCTACCAGCGTCCGGTCACCTCTATAGGCTTGTTTCTTCACGATCTTACGTCCGGGTTGGTTCCTATCTTCGTGCTTGGACTTTGCTTAACATCTTGGGTCTTCTCTTGTGCTTCTAAAGTCTTGCTTACGGTGTTGATCATCGGATTATTATGTCGCCTTCGTCTAAGTCACGTCTTGCACCCTATTGAACTACAAAACAAACACTTGCAAATTTTTTAATCCAATTTAGTTGTGTTGGTCATCAAACACCAAAATCCATAGTAAATAGGCCTAGGGTCCATTTTCCTTACACTATGTATGTTCTATGATGAGTAACATCGGTGCCTACAGGAGACACCCCTTAAGGGTAAGTTTGAACCTCTTCACCCGTAGTATAAAAACTTCGCACATGGTATGAAATACTAAACCGAAACTTGTTCTCTTGTAGTGGAAATAAGAGAAAGAAATAAAAAAAGACCCATACAAGGATGACCAACTCTTAGAGCTCGTCGGCGACCTTTGCAACTTCATATTGGACCAGATTGTACACGTCAAAGGCACCTACCATGACCGAGATTCTGACTTAGGTAAAAATCCTCAGTACCAACACCTTCGTGAGACTAAAAGGCTACTTGGCCGTTGATAACATTGTGTATGAAATTTGACATTGGTCTTGTAATTGTAGTTTATATTGGTCTTGTATATATTCTTGTGATTTGGACTTGTAATTATAGTTTATATAATACTCTTGTACTCTTGAACTTGTACTTTGGAGCAAGGTACGTGTCGGCTAGTTGTGCTCCTTGTCGTGCCCTTCCCTACCTTTTGCTTGCGCTTTTCTTTCCTCTCATGTCGCAGGCGCCGTGCGTGGTCTCGATCGGGGGGGGGGGGGGGCGAAGGAGATGCCTGCGCGCGTGAGTGATAGATAGATTGATTAGCCGATCTCGAATTATATATGCATATGTATATATATATATATATATGTTCTGTAAATTTGAATTTAAATTTTTTGGTGAAAAAATATACTGTAGGGGCGGTTCTAGATTGAACCACCCCTACAAATAGGTATTATAGGGGCGGCTGGTACTACAGTCGCCCCTACAAATCGATTTGTCACCAGCCGCCCCTACAAATAGATTTATAGGGGCGACTGTAGACACCAGCCGTTGTAGGGACGGTCTAAAAACAGTCCCTACAAATACATGATTTGTAGAGACGCTTGGGTAGGGACGGCTAGGCAAACCGTCCCTACAAAGCCTCCAGAGCCGCCCCTACAAAAGATTTATGTAGTAGTGGAACAAGCTATGATATAATACTGCTAGATGTACTTATGATAAGAGAAAGTTATAGAATGGTCAGAGAGCGAAAGCTACAATATCCACACGGACATCTTTTTGTTTGCTCAACTTACTGGCGTTTGTCCAAAATCTTCGTACCACACTAGAATCTCCAATTTCTCCAAGTGATATAAGGTTCTTCTAGTGTTTTAGTATTCAACATTTAAGTATAAACTTTATCTACCAAATACCTCCTAGTGCGGATTCTCATATGCTATGACTAATGGTACTGTTTTATTACTACTTAAAAACACTGGGAGAACTCCATTATTTTGACAGTGACATGCACATAAAGGAAATGGGAGTAAAAATGGAAATCTCGCGCTGGACATGGAAAATAGGATCAAGGTGGAGTGGAGAAAACAGTAGCGTAGCTAGTAGGGTGGTACGGCCAAAGTTGGTTGTTGATATGTAGTGTAGATTATATATATTTGTACGTAGTATTAATATAAATAATATAATTTTTTGTGATATTAAAAAATTACTACCTCTGCCCTTAGATTTTTTTAAAATTCAACCGAATTTAGAGCATATAGTGCTCTTTTCAATAAATTTGACTAAATATGAAATTTCGATGTAAGACAACTCTAGAAATTACTATTTTATTTAGAGACAGAGGAAATATATATATATATATATATATATATATATATATATATATATATATATGTGTGTGTGTGTGTGTGTGTTATATATATAAATTGGATCAATTTTACCAAAAATCCTAGATAGGACATGGCGAGAAAATGCAGACGTGGCTAGAGCCGAATACTAAAGAACAATACAGAAGTTCGCCTACTTTTCTATATATACTACTTATATTGAGGAATCTTTGACATGGAGACTTTGTTTAATATTTATTACTTGTCTCTGTCGGTAAGCGTACTATGCACTGACGATGAAATTAGGCAAGCTTGCTTGTCTTTCTCCAGACCAACTCAATTTTTTTACTGTTGGGACCCGATCGATGGCATTTTATGTTCGTTCCCATGTACAGTATATCACGGTTCTTTTGCCTTGTCTTAATTAGTCGTCGCTGATGTGCACGTAAGATGGACATCATACGTACGTCAGATGTGTATATCTGCTCCATTAAGATGGTGTTTGGATCCAGTGACTAAAATTTAGGAGGTGTGTCGGGAGGATATTGCATGGGGTGTTCGGATACTAATAAAAAAATAAATTACATAATTCGTCGGTACTCTACGAGATGAATTTTTTAAGCCTAATTAATCCATCATTAGCACATGTTTACGGTTGCACCACATTGTCAAATCATGGACTAATTAGGTTTAAAAGATTCATCTCGTAAATTAATCGCAAACTATACAATTAGTTTCGTAATTAGTCTATATTTAATACTCTATGCATGTATCAAACATTCGATGAGACAGCGACTAAAATTTAGGAGGAACAACCAAACATCACCTAATTATTACCGTATGTTTAGTTTCTGCCCCCTTGGGAAGTCAATGCAAATGCAGGCTATTTCACCGTGCCGTGAGAGCCTTTTTGCATATAATAAAGGCGGCTAGCGTTTTTAATTTTTTTCTCCCAGTAGTGAACAACACACATTCTTTAATTTAACTATATGATACACTAATGATCCGGCTGTCGTTACGTTAATTACCATCCCGTCTCGCCAGTGGCAGATGCAGGATAAAATTGAAGGGGTTGGTCTTTTTCTTTTTCCTCTCTCTTCATTTTACTTCTTTTCTCCACCTCTTCTTCTTCCTTATCCTCCACATATTTCTATTAATACACCAGCTGTAAGGGGTGAGCCCCCAAACCCCCTTTAGATCCGCCCTTGCGTCTCGCCTGGGGCTCCCTCCCCTATAAATAAGCCCCAATAGAGTGGCAAGTGATGCGCTAGCTACTGCTAGACTACGTACTGGCAGCGGCAGCGGCAGCGGTAGAGAAGAGTGGTATAGTGAAGTGGAGACCTTTGTAGCGGGAACTTATGGACTTGTCTAGCATGATCCGGCCGGCGCTTCACCGGATCACGTCCACCTTCGCTTCCACCAACAGCTACGGCGGATTCATCTCCCGCGTGCTCAGCTTCACCGGCTCCTTCAACGACCGGACCAGCCTGCTGCAGGAGCACGACGTCGAGCTCGGGCGCCCCACGCAGACGGAGGAGGCCGCCGCCGCTCCTCCTCCTCCGCCGGCAGCACCAGAAGCGGCGGTGCCTGCTGCACCGGCCACGACGACCGCGGCCAGCCACCAGTTCGACATCGAGGCGGGGACAACGACGCCGCTGGCCCCCACCGCCCCCGAAGGACCGGCGGAGGGCCAGGAGGAGCCGGCTGCCACCGAGGTCGACGCGGAGTCGAGGCGCGTGGGCAAGAGCGTCCAGACCGTCTGCCTCTTCGCCGCGTCCGCCTCGCTCGTGCTGTTCGCCAACCTCCCCTCCAGCAACAAGCAGCAGCCCAGCGCCGCGCTGCCGCCGGCGACGTCGGCGTCGGGGCAGGGGCAGCACCCTCTGCTGTACAGCGCCGACATGGTGTTCATCAGCCTCGGCTTCTTCTCGAGCCTGGGCCTGTCCATGTTCTCGATCGTGGCGAGGCCCGGCGGCGAGGCGGCGGTGGCCAGGGTGCAGAAGTGGGGGATGGTGGTGGCCGTGGCGTCCGTGGTCGTGGCCTTCTCGCTGCGCGTGTGCATGATGCCCGCTGCCGCTGCGTAGTTGGAGTGGAGGCCGGCCGCGTGCGCGTGCATGGGGGCATCTCCCTCGCTGCGCCGCGGTGGTGCCGTGCGTGACGCTCGCTGGCTCGATCGACGTACCCGACCCGGCCGGCCGGCCGGCCGGCCGTCACTGCGCGGCGGTGCGTGGACCGAGGCTTGGAGCGGTTCGGACGACGACCTGTGGACTTGACCTTGACTTGGGCGGAGGGTGGTGCATTATATATAGGAGTATTTTGGAGCCATCACAATTCTCAGTTAATTCCTGTTTAACGATTTGTGTACAGCATTGGTAAATCCATGTATGCGTGTGTACATACGGCCTGTTCGTCGGTTGGTTTCTGTGCTAATTTGGACTGGCTGGTGCTAGTTTATTGTGAGAGGAAAATACTGTTGGCTAGCTGAAACCAACCAGCGAACATGCTGATAGAAAATTCACGGCGGCTTGCAGGTCGATCGGCCGCCGACGTGGTGTACAGAAACTCATGTGTTAACTTTGCCCCTTTTCCAATTGGGTGCACCTCTGATCCGCGCTCTCATCATCGATGAAGAAGCCGGCCGGCCGGCACACGTCGATTTCGCACATGCATATGTTCCCGGAACGGAATATGCCCGGCTCTCCAACCATGGCCATCGGTGCATGCGTGCATTTTGTTACGGGATAGAGTGTGTTTAAGGAATCTATATGGACATCTAAATCTGAAATGGCAGTAAAAGACTTAAAATTAGTTTTTAATAGAGTATCTATGTAGAAGATCTATTTTGGGTTATTTGAGAGACACGACCTAAATATAGACATCATCTCTCCTGGAAACTCATTTACAGAAAGGATTCTTTTTTTGGGTCTTATTATTGGAAAAGATACTGAATAGATATTAAACTTTTTATCTATAACACTAAAAAAATTCTTCTATTTTAGGTGTCATCGTCGGAGATAACCTTAAAACATTCGGTGGATTATTCATGGAAACGTGCGTGCTGTGCTCTCCTAGCTGCTCGCTTCGCTTGTGGTAAAACTTGAAAGCCTGACTCTACGGACTAGTACTACCGAATTGTGGGCGCCAGTGAGCCGTACGATTCACCTTTGAAGTTTGGACCCTTATTACCTACTCTCCCGTCCGTTAGTTGACACGATTTACGTGTCGATAATTTTAACTTGATTTATAGAAAATACGTGTAATATTTTTATCGGTGCAGAAAATGACTAACTAGTAAATATTTGTAATTTTACTGTACGCTGTGATCGGAGGTGGCCTAGTACTCAATGACATAGGATTTATACTGGTTCAGGCAACGTGCCCAACGTTCGGTCGGGGTCGGTTGGCGACTTTATTTCTGAGCCTAGGTGCTCGAAGTTTGCAGTGGGGTTACAAACGACAAGAAGAAAGATGAGGTGTACAAGAGGCCCGGTTGGCTCCGGTCGGAAAAGCCGAGAGCGATGGGGACTCCGCTATGAGCTAAGCGTGTGCTTGAGGTCTGAACCTGGCGGTTCTGTGGTTGTGAGCTATTAGACTAATGAATCTAAAGGAACTGAGCTTGGATCATTCGGTCTTCTTTGTTGGAGGAAGCACACCCCTTTTATAGATGAAGGGGATGGCTTTACAAGTGAGAGGGTGAGGATACGTGTGGCAGAACCGCCTAATTTAATACCTCATAGGAGTGCTTGTCTTTTATTAGACACTAAGCACTAGAGGGAGAACACTAAATTACTTGGTTCCGTTGGGCACATCCCAGGGAAGAATCCGAAAATCCACATTTTTGTCATCAGGATCACAAATGAGAAAATAAAGCTTACATCATTCATAACCATTTCTTACATCACTTTTAATACAACATCAGAGTATAACATTTATTATTATAATAGCGGAATGTAATCATATTATCAGAGTTATGAATAATTTAATTGAATAGCGAAATTGATAACTAAACTATGACAACAGATTATAAAACTTTCACTTATAAAAGCATTGGGTGAAAGTTATAAATAACAACTACGATCGCAGCGTAAAGGAATCCTCGCTAAGTCCACCAGAAGAAATCCACACACAAGGGTCAACTCTAGCATCCACATGTCACCTGCAACAAGGGGAATAAAACCTTAAGTACTCAATTGTACTCAGCAAGACTTACTCGATAGGAGGAAAGAAAAGAGTCCAAGGGTATGCAAGACTATCTGGCTTGTGGGTTTATTACATTTGCAAGAAGCATTACTAAGCGTACGTTCTTATATTTGATTTTTATTAATAGCTGCATTGGGTTCATTAACTAACCATTCTATGTAAGCATATATACTACTTTCAAGCAGGTGGTGAGCAATCAGAGTTTCTCTTTTCATTCCATCTTTCATCTTTCAGTTCTTACTACGATACTAAACTGTAGATAAGCCGTACCGGATTTCTCCGCGATTCGCGAATCAATGCCCCAGCTAGGTACCCCAAAAACACACGCCCCGCTTGTACCCTAGGCACAAGCGGGACCAACCCATCACTCTCCTGTCCCAGGTGTCTAGGTCCCTATCCAAACTAGGACTCCAAGCCCCTGCCCCTGAGTCCTGGACTCAGTGCGGTGTAAGGACCTCATCCACCAAAATAAAACCCTGACAGTCGGTCCAGAAAGAGCTGGATCCGTGACAAGAGAGCAATAAGTCTTCCAAGCACTCATACCTAAGTATGTGCTCGGGATAATAAGTCTGTGACTTACCTAGAGCCTTATGCAATGACCGGTCCTTAATTGATACAGACAGGGAAAGCAGTGTAACCAAACCATGCCCCGCGTCTACGGTGACACAACCTCTTACACCCATTAATACCCAAACCATATCCCTGTCCGGTCACCATTTTCCTTTCCACCGTTTATATTTTTCCATTGATAATAATCCATTAAGATATTTCATATCTCTCGCGAGTGACAGGCAATCACTCGACTTCTACCGGAGTCCTATAGCATAGCAATCTACATGATCCTGTCATACTAGTAAGACTCATAGGATATATATATATATATATATATATATATATATATATATATATATATATATATATATATATATATATATATATATATATGCAAGTGGGTTTCATTCAACTCCTTAAAACTTAATGCACAAATATAACTTAAACTGCAGCAAAATAGGGGTTATGCACCGGGGCTTGCCTGGGTAAGATATAACCAAAAGTTAGCATTGCATTTTCGTGACATGATCACCATAGCATCATCTTTCAGCTACTCCAGTTGATCCCACGATCCCTCATCGTTCCTCCATCAGCGTCCTCGGCAAACTCCTGCTGGCAGTCTGGGATCTCGGGTATGGCCTCGAACTCATGGTACTGGCCTCCAACGTCCTCGTTCTCTGGCTCGTTCACTCCATCAGTTAAAAGCACGCAACGATCGAAACAGGCAAACAAACACAAATAAATATTCACATAAATTCAAATAAGCTCTAGAAATCATGAAATTTATATGAGAGATAGAGTTTGATTTTAGATGAATTTAAGAAGAAGAATCGATGGAATCGGATTTGGCATTTGGTTGTGCGAGGTGGCCACAATTTAATCACGCAGAAAAAGACTAATGCGTGATTAGGGAATATTCTTTGGTCTTCACGTGGGTGATGGCATGGTTATTTTGCATGTGTTGTTGCTCAAGGCCCACGCGTCATATACACATGCATGGGATGGGACAGAGAGAGCTATGAGCGTTCTTCTTGCTTTATGCGTGAACGCCATGGCCAAGCTCGTGGAGCTTGTGGGAAACTCGGGTTGGAAGGAGAGGAGCAAGGAGAAGGTCATGGGGAAAGAGAGGAGAGCGAGGGGATGCTCATGAGCTGCTCACCTCACCGGTGAGTAAAGGTCAACTCTGACCCACATGCAGCTTGCAGACAGAGCAAGGAAGTTGAGAGAGTGAGAAGAGAGCTGGAGCTATGGAGAGCAGAGGCTCGGCTACTCGGCGTATCCTTTTTAAAGGTAGAAGACGTGGGGATGGAATTAAGCAAGAGGAAGATAAGGAGGACAGTGAGAAGGTTAGGCATGGCTACTATGAATGAATTGGAGAAGCGTAGGTGCGACAGCGACGCGTCGTAAGGTTAGTGGCTAACTAGCTTGCTTAAAGGTCATAAAGCGCTGCTTGTGCACGATGGGATGCTCGGACGAATAGTCTTTTCCATGGTAAATAGTGTTTTCCATGGTGCTACAGTGATTCTGCGATGCTACAGTGCTCGACGTACAAGACGTGCAGGACGCAGTGAATCGTGTTTGGATTTTGGGCGATGGACTTGAGTGGTCTTGGTCTTTCGATGTGTCAACTGGGCTAGTTGATTCATGATGGACTTGGACTCGAGTGTGTCTTTATCGTGTCAACGGGGCTGATCAGTAATAAAGAGTGTATGTTTGTAATTAAATTAAGAAGGGAGAAGGAGAAGATCATTCGTAGACTAGCTCAAGACAAACAAGCAAGGAGACACGTGTGGCTTGGTTAGTTCTTAAACATGACGGTAGGACGACCAGGCCCAACGTGGCCGGCAGGGCATGCCGGTTGGCACGGACAAGACCACGGCCGCAGAGACAAGCAAGGCAGGCAATCAAAGAAACAAAGACAAGCAGTGAGGGAGGAAAAACAAGGAGCGGCTCGACAAATATAGACAAAAGTAATCAAGTCAGAGAGAGAAGCAAAGCAAAAGCCAGAGAGCATGGATGCAGATGGATGAGGAGACTTTGCAATGCAGTGAATTGCAGGGCCACGATGAGAACGAGACAGTGATCAAAAGTAATGCCAGGCGAGTACGTTGCACGCCGGAAAAAAAAATAAACGAAGCTGTTGCACTCTCTTTCTCATCAGTTCATGCTTAACAAAATAAACCCGTGAGTTTATATATGTATCGTTCTATTTATTAATGGATTTTATTTTATTTATAAAAGTTGATTTTCATGCTTAATCTAACCAAACAAACTGTTTGCTAGAATCATCGTCGGACATTCCTAAATATTTCTATGCACTGAGTAATTTAACTTGGGCGTTTATTCAAGTCCACAAAACTAGGTCACCGGATTCGCTTATTGCCTCAAGTACATTTTAAACTAAAAACATGAGAAACTCATTTCAAAAAATTTTCTTAGGCCTAAATCATGGTGCTAAACGAACTCGTAACACTAGGGGTGTTACAACCAACCCCCCTTAAAAAGAATCTCGTCCCAAGATTTGAAGCAAGAAAACACGCTTACATTCCGTAGATCAGAGGTTACATGGAAGATTACACAACTTCGAATGCTAACCACACGGGGATCTAGGGATACATGGTTAAGAGCAACCTGGTCAACCAAGACTTAATCCAGAAGTCGAGATAGACGAGGACAATGGAGAAATAACAAGATAATGATTATCCAAAATATAGCGTAGCATCAACATATCCAAAAACAGTCGACTGAGAAGTAAAACATCGTGAATCCTAAAATCGAACTATCCAAAGGAACTTGAACTTCTTCGGCGAACCAGATCCTTTCGTCTCTTCAGGTTACACCATCACCTCAGACCGACGAACCTAGCTTCACAAGGTCAACTGGATTTCATAGCTCTACTCCGTATGCGAGGGGAATGGGGATGAAGAAGAAGAGCAAGGACCAAGGGTATCTTATAGAGGCGAATGGAGGTGGGGTGCAATACATCGGAAGTGGAGGCGGAGTGGATGGGATACACAGATGGTTCATGCTGTGAAGATAAGATCGGACATGGTGCGCTTCCTGCGTGAGCAGCAGAGGGGGAAATAAAGGAGATGAGAGGGGGACGGGTCCGCTCAACGAGGCAGGCGTGCGGGCGACCATGTTCACAAAAGAAGAAAGGAGGGAGGGGATGGGGGTCCGGTACAAGGCGTGGGCATTGAGAGCTGATCGGATGCTAGGAAAAGGAAAAGTGCACAGTGCATAAGGATGGCGAGTGCGGCACGATGCCGTGGCCACGCAAAAATGGGGTGCTAAAGGACCCGACACAAATGGCGTTCGCAAGGCATGCAGCGAAATAACCCAGCATACGTTGCGCGATCAACTAAACACAGGACTTGGGACATGACAGCCACTCTGACTTCTACACGCACTCCCGACTACTCGAAGCTAACTTTCCTTACTACTCGACCACATTCGTCTTTCATGTAGCCTGAGACCATATCATACTTTCTTCCTCCAAAACCATCTCCTCTTGTTTACCTTGAGAGAATACTATGTCATCAACCCGTTGTGGATTTCCTGTTTGAACACCTGAACATTACCAAGAAGAAAATTTTGTAGCAAAATGATACCACGGTGTAACTTGGTAAAGGTACTTAGTCAAAAACCTCAATACCAGCGTGTGCCGAGCAACGTCACTATGTGGCAGCTATTCCACAGGGAGCCCTCGGTTTCATCATGGCACCATAAGCTTTTAACTAGGCAACTATTACTAACTTACACACCATGAAGGCGGTGGGGTCATAGACCACAGAATAAGGGGAGTAGTGCAAGGAAAAAAATTCAAACAACAAAGGTTCCCTTCACAACAAGGGACAAGGAATTCAAATCCAACAGCGGATTTGTTTTAAAGAGATTCAAGTGTTCTGTTGGGACATCCATAATTAGTCGATACAATGTCCAAACATCCAACCACTATGGATCTGCTGGCATCTAAATGTCAACTTCTCTTGTAATCCACCTAACATCGCCCTTGAAAACTTTAAGCACATCTAACGAAACTTAAGGTAGATGAACGTAATAAACACAGCGAAATAAACAAAATGCACATTCCAACGGTCTTATACGGGTACAACATATAGGCATTCAGGCTCCCATTCACGACATAGCATTCGCCTATGGTCGGACGATCTCAACAACTATGGACGACAACAACGGCAAGAGTACAATACCAGAGGACAGCAGCGAAAAACACTACTACTATGGGTACATCATTCCAAGGCAACTAATCTACATCTTCTTGTGGCAATGCTGAGTGAGAGGAATCAAGGGCTTGACTTCTAACACTTCCGAGGGTGGAGGTGTTGGCGGTGCTGCAACACCAGTTCTTCTTCTTTCTAGCGAGTGGATAGGGATCCCTTCCAAGATCAGGGCATCCTGCCTTTCAGCAACCAACGTCCTCTGTTTGGCCTTGGTGACAAGATAGGCCGCACGCAGCTGATGAACATGCCAGTCTTTAGCCTCCTTTAGGGCTTCTGACATGGCAGTCTCCCAGCTCTCAACAGCTATGGTACTGGCATGCGCTTCGGCGAGCTGCACCTGGAGCATCCGGTTGAAGATCTCGGCTTCCTCGGCTCGATGGAGGCAACTCCTTAGTTCCAAGGCTTAATGGTCATACTGCTCATCTAGAGCGAGCAGGTATGTGGTCAAGTGCACCATGGTTGGACTGTCCTCTTGCGCATCCCACCCTTGCAAAGCCTCCATGCGAGCCTTCCATTCCTGCCAATTCTTGTCCAAAGGTGGAAAGAACCTCATGGGGGTACAGGCAATGGGATCCTCATAGATCTGGCAGAGGTGTCGCAAGGCTTTGTGGGCCACAACCTGGTAGGTGTTGATGAAGCTAAACCCAGTTGCGGTCACACTCTAGGCCTCAGTGAGGTCAGGGAACTCTTCACTCTTCCCGATGTAAATGGTAACCTCACATCGCTCGGTGCTATGCTCCTCATACTCATGGCCCTCATACTCGGGACGATCTTTGACTCTGAGCTTTTGCAGGGTGGCATGCAGGATTTTGGGAAAACCCTCAATGTTCAGGCAGTAACTACTAACCCAGGCTCCTGCCATTTCTGGCGGTGGTGGTGAGGAAGGCTAAGCAAAAAGCTAGCTCAAAGGAAAAGCTAAGCGAGCTAAAGTACGCTGAGTGGTGATACCAATAGCTAAGTCAGGCTCTGCTTATAAAGGCAGAGTGTTCAGTGGTCTTGGCGCGGTCCACCAGGGTTCCCGCGCGGGATCACTATGATGAATCGACCAAATTCCGCATGTTCAAGGTGAGCGACGTGCGATGCCATTACTGACTTGTACGACTGCAGGGCAAGGGTCTAACAAGAGCGCAGAAAAGGGGTACGAGGAGATGTGGGTCACGATAGACGTGAACCATAGGTGAATGCGGAGCACAAAGCCACAGTGTAGACCTAACTTAGGAACAGGAATGAGTCAGTCATATACAATACGACACGCGTGACACCTATGGAGGGTGTATCCACAAGCAATACGAGCGCTACAATGCACAAGCAGGATATGCATGGATGCACGTCCTATATGTCCTTCCACTGTTGCCAACATATAGGGCAACCGTTCTCAGATTTTTGGCACAATGTTCTCCCCCTGTAGCAAACCCACTCAGCTAAGCCGATAACTGGTTCTTCATCAGAATCAGAATCTCCTACTTCTTCAACAAATGATACCTTTTTACTCCAATTCTTTTTAGGTTCAAAAACCCTAGTATCTTGATCGGAGATCCTTTGCACAAGATGACTGAGGCTTTCAAATTCCTAAGAAGCATATCTGTCTTTAAGATGTGGCAATAACCCTTGGAAAGCCAGATCGGCAAGCTGCCGATCATCCAGCACCAGACTGTAGCACTTATTTTTTACATCTCGTAGTCTTTGCACAAAGCTCTCTACCGATTCATCATTGCGCTGTCTCAATTTTACTAAATCAGTAAGCTTCTTTTCATGGATTCCAGCAAAGAAATACTTATGAAATTATTTTTCTAGATCAGCCCAGGTAATAATAGAATTTGGTGGTAATGAAATGAACCACGTAAATGCCGATCCAGACAAAGATGATGAAAATAATCGAACTCTTAATTCATCTCTGCTAGCTGCCTCTCCATATTGAATAATAAAGCGATTGACGTGTTCCATTGTTGATGTATCATCCTGCCCGGAGAATTTAGTGAAATCTGGTACCTTGTACCGATTTGGGAGAGGAATTAAATCATATGCAGGAGGATATGGAGTCCGATAAGAATAAGTATTGACCTTGGGCTTTATCCCAAACTGATCCTTCATAATTTCTGCTATCCTATCGGCCCAAAAAGCATCAGCTTCCTGCTGACGAACTGGCTGAATTTCTACAGGAGGTACCTGCTGATATCCTTCCACATATCTTTGTGGCCCACAATCTCCAGCAATCGGCATATTTGCCGTTACTTGTGGTCCATTAACCTATTGGAAAGGATTCATCGGCTGAGCTGCCGATGCTTGATTCTGAACACCAGCTTGCATATAACCTGGTTGAATCCCTGCAATCTGTTGATTTTGCTGAACTGTGTGTTGAACAGGTAACTGTCCTGACCAACCATTATTAGAACCCATCAGTACAAAACTCACCGATGGCTGGTAATTTGCTGATATTGTTGGATAATTATAACCAGCTTGAGGCATAAACTGAACCCCAGTTTGACTCATAACAGGGGCTTTCTGCTGTATCGGCAGTAATCTTGCCGATGGATTTGAACTGGGCGTTTGAACCGCAGGCATCTGGAAACCCCCTGGAGTTGGTTGCACAGTAGTTGTTGTGGCATATTGAGGCACTTGGGCCATCGGCGAAACAGCCGATGGTATAGGAGCTTTACCTACTACGTCAAACACTTGAGGTAATCCAGGATTGAAAGCAGATGACTCTGGAGGCATACCATATCCCCACCAATTAGTAGGAATCTGGCTATTTTGAGACACAGGGCCTGACATAGCTGATGCCGATAGATCTGTACTAAGCTGAATTCGTCCTCTTGGTAGTACCGGATCTAATCGTACTGGTGTAGATTGAATATTAGGTAAGCCTGCCGATACTGGAGAAGAAGTAACTTCTGTACCCACAACGGCCGAGGGAGCCGATGGAGTATTGACAGGTGCCAGCTCTGGTTGGTGATAGGCAGGCCCAACATAATGCGGTGACGCTTGTCCTTCTTTGAGAGTTCGAACCACAGCATTATGAACAGTATTGGACAACACATTGGAATGATTAATCAAAGCATGATTTACTGCAGAATTAACCATCTCTTGAAGTTTACCAGGGTTGGAATCAAAGGTAACCTACCGAGGCAACGACAAATCTTGCTTCTGGATAACTTGTCCACTCTTGTTCAGGCTAAACGATTTCAGACAAAGCTACCTGTATTCTTCTACGGCCTTTTCCATAGCCTGCCTCTGTTTTTCCTTAAGATCTTCTTCTGATACCGCGATAATGTTCCCCGCATCGATCTCGGAATTGAACATATTGATCGGATTGATTGGTCCCACCGAGCGTGCCAAAAGATGTGTTGATGCAAAAGTGGATCTGCAAACACAAAGGGCTAATACCCGAATCGGTATCCAAGGCATGCTAGTCGATTTGACCTGTTAATCGACAAGGATGAAGATACGAGCACTTTGGTCCTGACAACAGCGATACGCCCGGAAGTCACGGCCAAGAGGTACTCACGCAGAACTCGAGGATCGCCGAAGGTCGCACTGAAGCGATGCAGCTCGCCGAATCAATGAGAACTCATAAAGAGAAAATAATGCAAATTGACGAAGTCGCCGAAAAGTAAGTAGATGCAGATAGGAGTAAAAATTGGTTTTGATATTGATTGATATATCTATTTACATTGCCCCTCACTCTATATTTATACCCTGATCTAAAGAGACACAACCAAACACAACTAGGACACCAAGCCCATATCTAAGGAAACACGTGACTCTTACATGAATCATACTCTAACAAATATAGAAAAAGAAATCAACTCCTATCTATTTCCCTGTCCGCCTTAATTACGATGGAAATCTCACTGTCCTTCCTCCCATCGGCATACCCCCTGTCTCATCGGCAATAGTCTTCAAGTCTTCCCCCATCAGCATACTCCTTGTTTCATCGGCAGTAGTCCTCAAATCTCCCTTCATCGGCATACTCCCCGTTTCATCGGCAGTAGTCTTCAAGCCTCCCTTTATCGGCATCACCAGCTATCGGCAACCATATTTACAAGCTGGCTTTCAT
This sequence comes from Miscanthus floridulus, assembly GCF_019320115.1. Taxonomy (NCBI): domain Eukaryota; kingdom Viridiplantae; phylum Streptophyta; class Magnoliopsida; order Poales; family Poaceae; genus Miscanthus; species Miscanthus floridulus. The sequence continues at coordinate 8,700,449 of NC_089585.1, forward strand.
CGGCTATCAAAGTATACAGTAACTTTTCCCTTGCCGATTAGTCCACTCCGAACATTTTAACACGTGCAAAAAACGGTGTCAACAAATTGCCTTTTTATTTGACCTTGAACTTGGAGCTTAAGAAACATAGACAGCAACAAACCTCAAATAGATAGTAAAAAACCAAGATCATGATAGGCATGAAACCAAGAGAGACATCTAGCTCAGCCATCAAATTATCACAACTGCCTAGCTGTTGCTTGGGTATGGATGTCTCACATGATTTGATGACATCCATGAGAAGCATAAGTAGAAGATAAAAGAAACAATGCTCTAGTAGCTCACAAGTCCAAGGCTATCAATGTGCATAATCCATTACTCAACTGGCACTATTATCTTCATAGGCATGAAAAGGATCTCACAATTATATCAGCCTCAGTCAAAAAAATGGTTGACATCATAGGCACAAAAAATGCAGGCCTCAGCTAACTGTAAACTAACTTATGATCATCTTGCAAGCTAACTGCAATCATCTCAGGTGGCAAATAAGAACACAAATTGCTGAGGCAAGTTCATGGCTCCCATGGAAGCGTGGGACACATCCATCCCAGCCATCAGGTAGGCATGCCTACAACAGTTGCTTTGGAATGGACGTATCCCATGGTTTGATGATAGACATGAGAAAACACAAGAAGACAAAAAAGCACCAACAGGAAAAATACCCACAACCACCTCAGATCGCTATAGTTTGCATCATTGGTCAAATGATGCGAGTAAGGCAACCAAACATAGGCGAATGCACCAAAGGATGCGGGATGGGCCATATGATGGTCTAGTTCGAGCAACCAATCACGCCCTACATCCACAAGATATGATGTATGGCTGTCCATTATTATTGTTATAAAGTTTTAGCATCTCCTAGCACATGGTGTTTTTAAAAAAAAATTGCGAAAGAAGCTCGACCACAGCTCTAAAATACAACACACACACTTCATCCCCATATATATAACAAAACTTGAAAACCGCACAACTGACAACAATGCCTTTTAAGTAAGTCTTTGAAAGTTTAGTCCAGAAAGCATAATAGATTAATTAGATCACCATGGAAAAGTTTTAACTTGTTTGAACTTTCAAGCTACAAGATAAAACAATCCTAAGCAAACTAGTTAAAACACATTTGGCTTGGCAACACTTATCAACTAAATGTTTTGTCATTTCATCTAAACTACAGGTGTTGGTAATCAGAAATAGAAGCACACATCAACCAAATAGCACATTATAAGACACTTAGGAATCATGTTTCATCTGCACATACTCTCACCTCGGCTCACATCAAGACCTACCTAACCAAACATGACATAAAACCATGGTGAAGAAATCATCAAGCTGCACATATATGTACCACATGAGCGAACTTATGCAAAGCATGGCCTGTGTCTAGGCATCCTAGTTCCAATTTCAACAATCGAACCCGAGGGCAGTTCAATGCATTACAGAATACATACAGACACCAAGTCACAAATATTTTGCTACCAATTCGACACCCTACTCATCAGTATCATCCTCAATGAAACCAGCAAATGCAGGAACCAAAATTGGAGCAAATCAGAGGACTCATACCACCATCGCATCTAAGGAAACAAAAAATCTAACACAAGAGCAATCGACCGAACCCTAGGGCAGGATCAATAGGACATTAGCCACAACACCAAGGGAAGAGAAGGGGCACGTATACCTAGTGGGTGCTCGTCGCCGGTGAAGGACACGATGTGGAACTAGGCACCTAGCATAGGGGGAGGGTGGGAACACGGGGGCCCGTGCCTCATCTCCTCATGCGCTAACGACGATAAAGGGGGAGAGGATGTCGGGGACCGCACCTTGTTTCTTAGGTGCTAACATCGATGGTGAGATAGGATACGCGGGGGATGGCGTCGCCCATGGCTAGGGTTCCACAGTGGGTCCCAGCGGTGAACGGAGCAGAGGTGAGAGGAAGCGTGCGGCCGGGCACGCATGGGCCGGCGGAGGTGAGAGGAAGCGCGCATGGGCATGGTGGCAGCGCCCAGGCGCGCACGGGCACGGTGGCGGTGGCGGGTTCGGCAGCCTAACGGTGTCTAAAAAAAGAAGAATCGCGCCCTGACTTAGAATATTTTTGGGGCTCTGGCTTATATACCGAGGGCATTTGTAGGGGCGGCTCCTAAGTTAGCCGCCCCTAAAAATCAATTTTTAGGAGTGGTTCCTGAGTTAGCCGCCCCAACAAATATTTTTCAATTTATTTTAATCACTAATTCTGTAATTCATTCATATATAAAGAACATGTAAATTTATATATTAGTTTATTTATTATTCTATATATATAAATATATGTATATATAAACAATTTTATTATGTATATAGATATAATTTTATATTTTCTTCTTTACAAAAATAACATTTTAAAATTTTAAAATTTAAATTTCAAAACAACTAATAGAATTTTAGGACACTAAATTATCTCAAATGAAAATTTTATAAACATCAAAGTTGTATAACTCATCAAGATGTACAACTTATATTTTGGTCATCTTTTCATTTTACCAAATTTGAACAGTTCAAATTTTGAATTTTAATAAATGTCAACTTCAAATAAGATTTTGAAACCTTAAATAGTTTCAAATAAGAAAGTCATGAACATAGAAGTTGTTGAACACATCACTATCTACAACTTTTATTTTGGTCATCTTTTTATTTGACCAAATTTGTATAGTTAAAATTTTGAATTTCAATAAATGGTAACTTCAAACAAGATTTTAAAACCTTAAATGATTTCAACTATAAAAGTCGTGAACATAAAAGTTGTTGAACACATCACTATCTACAACTTTTATTTTGGTCACTTCTTCACGTGATAAAGCATTAGTAAACATTGTTCACAAATTCACATATGACTTATAGTTTCATGAATTATATGAGAGACATATTGATTTGTGAAGAATATTTATTATCACTTTGTCAGATAAAGAAATGACCAAAATAAAAGTTGTAGATCTTGATGAGTTCTACAACTTTCGTATTCATCACTTTTTCAGCTAAAATCATTTAATTGTTGAAAACTCATTAGAACTTATCATTTTTTTTAAATTTAAATTGCTCAAACTTTGTCAAATAAAAATAATGACCAAATCAATATAGTAACTTGATAGGGAATGATTTTAGAAAATTTTAGGGAAAAAAATCATCACATTTGGAGTTAGTACGAGGGAGAAAGACTAGTTACAAATTTTACCCAGAGCTTAAAAAGAAAAATCACAACTGTTCATGATGATCAATGATGAACAAGTGTGATTTCTCTTTTTAATCTATGGTTGAAACTTGTAACTAGTTTTTCTCTCTCATACTAACTCCAAATGTGATGGGTTTTTTTCCTAAATTTTTCTAAAATTATGCTCTATCATTTTAGTATGGTCATCTATCTTTGTCACTAATTTTGGATAATTCAAATTTTCAATTTCAGAAAATAATAACTTCAAACCTGATTTTCAACCATTAAATGATTTCAGCTGTAAAGGTAATGAATACCAAAGTTGTATAACTCGTCAAGATCTCCAACTTATATTTTGATCATTTCTTCATTTCATAAAGTGTTAAGTGCTTGTTTTAAGTGTTTCAATAGTAGTCCAAACATATTGCAGTAGTAATAAGTGCCTGTTTCAAGTGTCTGCGTGTTATAGCTGTTTTAGTAGTAATAGAGTGGATGTTGCAATAGGTTCATCTATATGTTGGAAAGGGTAGTCTCACACACATGCATAAATATAGTCTCACACACATACATAAACCTATAGTCTCACACACATACATAAATATATAGTCTCACACACATGCATAAATGAAGTCTTACAAACACACACACTTACACAAATAGTCCATGTTCAACAACTAGCTAGCTCTCTATAATGACTTTTCCCTTGACACCTTTTTGTTCCTATGGCAATATGTCTTTGGACAGGTTTTTTTTTCACAACACTAATCTTCTTAGGGAAGTCTGTGAATAGCGGCATCTCATCGTAGTTATTATAAGCTTCAACATCGTCCACGCCATACTCTTCAATAATGTGTCGCTTTCCGAAGGCAACCACATGTTTTGTCTTCTTCTTTAAGGGAGGTTACTTTATGGGTCAGGCATATAGAAAACTTGTGCAACACGTGAAGCGAGCACCCAAGGGTCATCTTGGTAGCCTAGATTCTCGAGGTCTAGGAGTCTCGATCTGATCTCGTTCAGTTGGTGTTGTTTGATCCAGCGACATTAAAACAGGGCCACCATTATATCCCTTCCATAGTCAAGTTCCCATATCTCTTCAATGATGTCAAAGTATTAGATCTTTCGCCCCACTCCATCGAGAGCTTCTATTCGAACATCGCTATTTTGGTTCACATATTTACTATCCTTTGCGTGGGTAGATGTCATAAGCATTCTAAGATGTCACTTGTCTCGATGGCCCCTCCACCAACCTACTAATGGTAATAGAGTCTATGGTTTCTCCAGGCGGTATGTTTTGGTCCTTCAACCATGTAGTTAGTCGTTGCTTGTGCTGTTTCATGACCCAATCATCTGAACAACCATTTCTCTCCGCCATAATGATTGCCAAGTGTTCATCAATGTACGATTGCATCAGTTGTGTACTCTGCAAGACACTGTAATATGCCTGACTCACCTATTTGTAATCATGGTCAATGAACACTTTTCTACCACTGGTGCCCTTCCCAGCCAGCCTACCCCTATGATGAGAATCAGGTTTACCAATCCCTTTTTGTACTTTTAGGTGCTCTTGACAGCACTCGATGATTTCTTCAGTACTATAATCCTCTATCATGCAGCCCTCTGGGTATGCTCGATTATGCACATATCAATTTAGAACCAACATGAACCACTCATAGGACCACATTTCATGCAAGTAGCAAGGGCCCAGCACCTGTATCTAATGAACTATGTGAATCATGAGATGTGACATTATATCAAAAAAAGCAGGAGGTAAACACATCTCTAGTTGGTTTTGTGTCTCCACCACAAATTTATGTAGGTCACTCAGCTCTTGCTTGCCAATTGTCATCTGTGAGATCTTCGAAAAGAAGTAGCACATGCGGGTGATGGCCATTTTCAAGAACTCTAGCTTTATAACCCTGATTGCAATAGGTAGAAACACTATCAGCATCACTTGACAATCGTGAGCCTTGTAGTGTGTTATTGATAAGTCCTTCATCGACACTAGCTTCTTCACATTCGCTAAAAACCCAGTCGGGACTTTGACCCCCCTCAGGAAAGTGCATATAGCTCTCTTCTCTTCTGGTGTTAGGGTGAAGCACGCCACGGGCAGAGTATATTTTTCGTTAGCCTCAGGTACCAGGTGAAGTTGTGGCATCATGTTTAGCTACACCATGTCTTTCCATGATTTTAGACCATCCTTTGACTTGCCTGTGTCTATCAAGGTAGCAATGAGACTCTCAAAGACATTCTTCTGTACATGCATAGCATTAATGGCATGGGGGGCCTCCAAATCCAGCCAATAAGGTAGATACTGAAAGAAGATCGATTATTTCTTGAAAGGTATGCCTTCGATAGGAGATGTGCTTCTATCTCTGTTCATCCCATCTGGATTTTTCTTTCCATAGACGATGCGTATGTTTTCACCATTCTGTACACGTGTTCTCCATTATGACGTCTCTCTAGAGCGGGTTCAATCTTTAGGGTGTTGTCATAAAATCTAAAGAATAATTTGCTATGGTACTTGTGACTTGTCTTTAAAAAGCATTGGTTCCTTAGGTAAACTATCTTCTTGGATACATCCAGGAACACCCATGTAGTACCATCCAAGCAAACCAAGCATCCCGTCTTTCCTTTGATCTGTCCAGACAAAGCAAACAGCGTGGGGTAATTATTAGTAGTAACAAATATTATTGCTCTACATATGAAGTTCTCCTTTTGGAACACATCATACATTGGCTCCCCATGCCTCCATAGCCTCTCCATTTCTTGCATCAAAGGCTCGAGGAACATGTCTATATCAATGCCTGATTGTTTAGGGTCAGAAATAAGAATAGTGAGGAGAATGTACTTTCTCTTCTAACACAACCACGTTGGGATGTTGTACATGGTCAAGATCACTGGCCAAGTGCTGTGGCCGCTCATCCTCTCATTGAAGGGAATCATTCCATCGGTGCTCAAGCCAAACTGTATATTCCTTGGGTCATCGCTGAATTCTTTATGCTTCTCATCGATCCTTTGCCACTAACTACAATCAGCCGGGTGTGCAATCTTATCATCATTCACCTTGTGCTCATCATCCCACCATGTCATGAGTGTGGCTTCTTTAGAGTTTAGGAAGATACATCTCAAGTGGTCGATCACTGGTAGGTACCACATTACCAAGGCAGGAATTCTTCTCTGCTTTGCATCGTTGCCTAATGGAGTGTCCTCTGGGGGATGAGATTCTTGTACCACCTTTTTTGTACCCTTCTTATTCCTCTTTTTCTCCGTGGAGGCTTCATCCCCACCGTAAAGGTCATTGTTCTTGTACCGGCTGGCCCTACACTAGGGACATTTATCCAGTGATTTGAACATTTCGCCACAAAAAATATACAGTGGTTGGGGCATGCATGGATTTTTTCAACCCCCATTGTCAATGGACTTATGACCTTATTCGCTTGGTATGTGTTGGCAGGAACTGAGTTTAGTTGTGGCAGCACCCATGACAGGAGACATAATAGATCATTAAAACTACAGTCTGACCAGCCATACTTAGCCTTCAGGATAAGTAGCTCAAGCACAAAATGTAGCAATGTCCAATGTGTCAGACAACCCTTTTCAACACCATACACAGTCTCCTTCGATGTTTTTGTCACCCTTTCCAAATTTTCTAGACCTTTTGGGTTCTTTAGTAAAATCTCTGGTCCAAGGGCTTGAATCATGTCCTCCAAATTATCTTCATTCCTGACACGTGCTCCACCATATTGGCACCACCTTTGTCGTTACCATCCCAACCACCAGCATCACCACCTTGTTCATTGCCAAACTCAGAATCCATTCGTGCATTAAGCCCTGCTGAATATTGGGACATGGATTCTAGGGTTTTGTCGTCGTATTCCTCCTCATCCTCATCGTTAATAATAACTGTTTCACCATGATGAATCCACACTGTGTAGTCCTCAACAAATCCTCACATAATTATATGTGATCTGATGATAGTCATATCTATCCATGCCATATGGTTCTTGCAATCTTTACAGAGATAAATAATTGTATCCTTATTCTTTGTCAACGTCGTTGCATGCTTCTTTGTGGCTTCAATAAATTTATCCACATCTTCACGGAAACCTGCCTTGAACCTTAACAAACCATACATCCAAGAGTTACTATACTCCATCTTTTACAACAACAAAATAAGCATTAAAGGACTACTTATTCATATATATATAAATGAATCAAATTAATAATTACTTGAGAATAATTGTATATACTTCAGATATATATGAATATAAATCAAATATAATTACATGAAGCATACAAACACACCATGGCAGAGGAAGATTAATTAATGGCCCATTTATCCATAAATAATTAAAATACATATTTGTTGATTACAATAAACAATTTCAAAGACAACAATTAACAATAATTATATTTTACCCAATATTTTTCATGCAAACCCTAGTCCAATTTCATCAAACATAAATTTACAAAAACAAAATTAATAAAAAAACAAACCCCAGATCTAGATTTACATGCACATGAAACATCCATAAAACTAACAAATTATTCACTAAAATTAAGAAACATGGACCAAATAAGGGTATGATCTTGTTCCCCTACCTAATTTACCCAAGTACATTCAAAACTTGGATCTAATTTGCTTCATAAGTAGCTCAAGCACCATAGAAGAGAGAGAAAAGCAAAACTCTAATTACTCACTAACCAACCATTAAAACTTTTAAAAAAGGTGTGGAATAGCACTTTCTTACCTTCTACAACCTCTCCACCAAAGGATTTGAGACCAAAACCTTTCCCCCTTAGTAGAGCAATTTTTGGGAGGTGCCCAAGGCCTCTCCACCTTTCTTTCATGGGTTGGAGTGAGTGACCCGAGGAGGAAGAAGGTGCTGCAGTTTTTTATACGTGGGTCATTTGTAGGGGCGGCTGGTGATTAAGCCGCCCCTACAAATCATAGGTATTTATACATGGGGCATTTGTAGGGGCGGCTCAATCACCAGCCACCCCTACAAATAGCAACACCAGGGGCGGCTGGTGAGTGAGCCGCCCCTACAAATCCGACTTATTTGTAGGGCCAGCTCGTATCACTAGCCACCTCTACTATTCCATTTGTAGGGGCAGCTGGTCTCATGGCTCCCGAGCACGCCACTGTAGGGGGCGAATCCATCACCAGCCGCCCCTACAAAAAATTTGTCCTGTTGCTACAAACGCTTTTTGTAGTAGTGTTCAAAACTATAATCATAACGAAACTAGGGCCCTATTTGGGACATGTTATAATCATCGTACCATAGGATATTTTTTTATTCTCGATTGTGCTAGTTCAAAGTTCTGAATGGATAGCCAAAACAATCAGAAATGATGTGCCAGTGGAGTAGAACGTTGCATATGTCTATTTTATATTAAATGATGTGCCTATGGGGTGGGGTTGGGAGGGTTATGGTGAGTAAAAAACTCAATCAGGGACGGGGTGAAAGTGGTGTGGATATATAATTCTCCGCTCTGACTTGAATCCAAATCCAAATTTTAATGATATTAGGAAGAACTTTTAATATCCATACAGATATGGATAATCCAAATCCGATTCTATGTGGATGGGGGTAGGATATATGATGAGGACATCGCTCCATCGGATACAATGGGTTTTGCTTAGATTGCACCTACACACTTTGTTTGTGAGATTTTGCCTCTATATCGGACCAACTAGGCTGCTACTTTGGTTTGTGATTCCCCAAATTGCAATTTTAGATTGCCTTTACTAGTTCTTGCTAGTGTTCTCGGATCGCTTACAGGGATTAGCCTTCTTGGCGAGGTCATCCAGGTTTCATGCTCGATTGATAACCATCGGAGCAGTGGTGTTGTGATTGCAAGGGAGTAGATTTGCTCGGTCAGAGTCCTTGGATCATCTACATCATGATCTCCACAATTCATCTTATCATCTACCTAACGGAAGATCGGGCCTTAGTTCCCATTATCTGGTATCAAATTGTCAGGTTTACCGCTAGGTATTATCTCACTCTTCCTTTAGTTTTATATTGTGTTCATCACCTACGGTCCACAAAAAAAAGCCAAAAACAATCCACTTATTTTCTGCTGTCCTACAACCACTTTGTGCCTTTGCAATACTGTTTTTAGTTTTGCGTTGTTGAGTTTGTATCTATGGTTGAGTTTTTCTTGCTGGTCTAGAGATGTGTTCTTGGTCTTAGTTTAATCGCTCGTGCTTTGTTTTTGTGTCGTTATCCCATTTCCACCACCCCAACAACACATCGAGCCATCACACTACTCGATTTGCCCCGCAAGCCGCCTTGTGTTTACTCTCGCCACGCTCAACCCTAGATAGGTCACAAGCTGCCTTGTATCACTCACCTTGCTACTGCAGCCCTCCTTGCTCATCTAGCAAATCCTATTACTGCTTTGTCTTGGTTGCCTAGTTTATGCAATCCTCTGAGAAACTTTGCCAAGGTTATATTTATCTTATTGTTCCTGTGTCGCAGTTACACATATTGTGTTTGTCTTTGTGCCTTATGTTTTAGTTTCGAGAAGAGTTCAAGAGAAAGAGATGGCTCTCCAAAACTTGAATCAGGTTCCACCCCAGAGAAAAGAGAGCTCCCAATAGTTGGTAACGTGTAAAAAACAGAGATAAGAGGAAAAATAGAGTGAAAAAGAGGTAAAAAAGGGAGAAACAAAGTGATGTGGAAAAAAGAGAGGTAAAAAATAGAAAAGTGAGAAAAGAAAAGAAAGAAGAAAACAAGAAGCAATATGTTCATTTAGCTTTGTGTTTGGTGCTTGGTGCTTGGTCCTTTCTTTTATCTTGTTGTCCTAGGTCTAGGGACACGTTAAGGACCAGCAACTGTGACTTGTGCTTTGGATATCTATTCAACTTTGCAACTCTGTTCACATATTTGCTAACCCTTGCTATATATTGAGCCTTCTATGCTCCACCTTTCTCTATCTGAATAGATTTTTCCTTGCAATCTGCCCACGCTCGATGATTTATCATGAACCAGCCACCGGTTGATCGCCCTGCTGTGTTGGTAAGAACACTTGCAAGCACGTGGTAAGGTGCTTGAGTGTGAGTGATTAATTCCACTTCTACTGCCCCGTAGTTGATAGGGTTACTCCCTTACTATTGTTCTTTGTTCACTAATTAATCATGTCAGGTGCTGCTGCTCCTACTGATTTTAGCGATTGCGTGTCGAAGGATGAACTCAATAATATTTTGTGAGAACAGCACAATTCCCAATTGCAGCTCCTTTGGGACATTCAGACAAGCATTGCTAACCTTACCACTCGTGTCGACAATCTTGAGTAGCCGCCCAAAGAGCCCATCCATGGAGATGACGAGGATGATGATGCTAGCAATGCTGGGCAAGATGGCCATAGACACGATGGTGGACGCGACCAACATCGACAAAACCACCACCACCAAGGTATGGGAGGTAACAATGGTCAAGCTGATCCTTATTCTAAGTTTAAGTTTGTCATCCCTTCTTTTGATGGATCATATGATGGAGATGCTTATCTTGATTAGGAGATGATTGTTGAGCAGAAATTTAACACCCATATGGTTCCTGAAATTCATCGAGTTCATCTTGCTACTTGTGAGTTCATCGGATATGCTATTTTGTGGTGGAACGAGCTTGTTAATTCTGGTTTGGAACCTAACACTTGGGATAGATTAAAGCGAGCTATGAGTGGCAGATTCCTTCCCACAACATATAAACGTGATTTGAAAAAAAAAATGCAGCGACTAAATCAAGGAAATAAATCTGTCAACGACTACTATCAAGAGATACAAATCAACATGCTTCATTGTGATGTATAGGAACGTGATGAGGATAGAATGGTTCATTTCCATTCAGGTTTACGCCAAGAAATTTAGGACATTGTTGATTATAAGGATTATAATATAACCAATCGATTGCTCCATCTTGCTTTGTTGGCTGAAAAAGAACTGCATGGTCGCCAACAAGTTGCGAGGAACACTTTTGGGACTTCTTTGACACCACGATCCACTTCAGGGCAAGCCAAAACTGCCCCATCCATAGCTCAGACATGTACACCAACGCTATCTTCATCACCACATGTACCAGAGGTAAGCAAGTCTATAGTTTTGCAGGCACTAGCCAAATCCACTTCTTCAGCCACTTCCACGGGATGTGCTAGACCTATTGTGTGTCACTGTTGCCATGGCGTGGGACATGTCATGAAGGACTGCCCAAGTCAGCGAGTCTACATTGCAACCGATGATGGTGGGTATGTTAGTGCTAGTGATATTGAGGATGAAATTGCACTCGCCACTAATCTTGTAGCTCCTGATGATGATGAGGCCACGGGTGAAATGGAAGACGAAGTTTTGGGTACCACTGCCACTGCAAATTATAGAACCATTATTGTGCAGCGTGTTTTGAGTGCTCAAATCTAGCAAGAAGAGAGGCTTCAATGCCACAATTTATTTCAGATGTTTCTCATTGTTCATAATTACCATGTTCATGTCATAATTGATGGTAGAAGCTGCAACAACTTGGTAAGTTTAGATCTAGTCAAGAAGCTTGGCTTGACCACACGAGCACACCCTCATCCCTACCATGTTCAGTGGTTTAACAATTGTGGTAAGGTGAAGGTGACACAATCTACGAGGGTGCATTTTTCCATTGGTTCCTACCATGATCATGTTGATTTTGATGTTGTGCCTATGCAAGCATGTTCTCTTTTGTTAGGACATCCTTGGGAGTTTGATATAGATGCTACACACCATGGTAGAAGTAACACTCTCATACACAAGGGGAAGAAGATAACTTTACTACCCTTAACCCCTGTTGAAATTGTGCAATGTGATCAAGAGCTAGCTGAAAATGAGAAGAAACAAGCTTTAAAAATCTACAAATCAGCAGTTCCTCACACGGTTTACCCACCAAGCATAGACAAACCCACACATAGTTCTAGCTCCACAGGAATAAAGCTAAAGGGTGGTGTTATGCTTGCCACAAAATCAGACCTTGCTAAAATTTTAGATCATGACTCTTTGTGCTATGTTTTGATATGCAAAGAAGTTTTATTTTCACTTGATGATATGCCCACCTCTTTGCCCCCTGTTGTTACTAACCTTTTGCAGGAATATAAAGATGTGTTTCCAGCTGAGGTACCCCTAGGACTGCCTCCCTTGCGAGGAATTGAGCACCAAATTGATTTGATCCCAGGAGCAACTTTGCCAAACCGTGCTGCTTATCGGACCAATCCGGATGAGACTAAGGAAATTTAGCGACAGTCCAAGATCTTTTGGATCATGGGTTCGTTCGAGAAAGCCTTAGTCCTTGTGTTGTTCCTATTCTTTTGGCTCCAAAGAAAGATGTTACTTGGCGCATGTGTGTTGATTGTCGAGCTATTAACAATATCATGATACGGTATCGTCATCCTATTCCTAGATTGGACGATATGCTTGATGAATTAAGTGGTTCTATTGTTTTCACTAAAATTGATTTGCGCTCAGGTTACCACCAAATTAGAATGAAGTTGGGAGATGAATGGAAAACAACTTTCAAAATCAAGTTTGGCTTGTATGAGTGGTTGGGGATGCCTTTTGGTTTAACTAATGCACCTAGCACTTTCATGCGCTTGATGAATGTGGTTTTACGAGCTTTTATTGGCAAATTTGTAGTCGTATACTTTGATGATATCTTGATATATAGTACATCTTTTGAGGATCACATGGAACACTTACGTGCTATTTTTGCTGTCTTACGCGATGCACGTTTATTTGGTAACCTTGCCAAGTGCACTTTTTGCACCGATCGTGTCTCTTTTCTTGGCTATGTTGTGACTCCATAGGGCATCGAAGTGGACGAGGCAAAAATTGAAGCCATCAAGAGCTAGCCAGTCCCTCAAACTATCACATAGCTGAGGAGCTTTCTTGGTCTTGTAGGGTTTTATTGTCGTTTTGTGAAGGATTTCAGCACCATCGCTGCTCCACTTAATGAGTTGACAAAAAAGGTATTGCATTTCAATGGGGTCCAGCATAAGACCATGCTTTCAACATGCTGAAAGAGAAGCTTACATGTGCCCCTCTACTCCAACTTTCAAACTTTGGTAAGACTTTTGAGTTAGAATGTGATGCTAGTGGCATTGGCATTGGTGGGGTACTGCTACAAGAAGGTAAACCCGTTGCTTACTTTAGTGAAAAGTTGAGTGGGCCAACTCTAAATTATTCCACCTATGATAAGGAGTTGTATGCTTTGGTGCGCGTTTTGGAAACATGGCAACATTATCTTTGGCCCAAATAGTTTATTATCCACTCTGATCATGAATCTTTAAAGCACATTCGAAGCCAAGCTAAATTGAATAAACGTCATGCTAAATGAGTGGAGTTCATAGAGACATTTCCATATGTGATTAAGCACAAGAAGGGTAAAGATAATGCCATTGTCGATGCTTTATCTAGATGATATACCATGCTGTCCCAACTGGATCACAAAATCTTTGGCTTAGAAACAATTAAAAGTTTATATTATACTGATTTGGACTTCAAAGAGGCTTTTGAACATTGCAGAGATGGCCGCACATGGAACAAATATTCCCTCATTGATGGACTGCTCTTTCGGGCTAACAAGCTATGTGTTCCGGCTAGTTTCGTTTGTCTTTTGTTTTTGCAGGAGGCGCATGGTGGTGGTCTGATGGGTCACTTTGGCGTGAAGAAAACTGAAGATGTTCTTGCTAGCCACTTCTTTTGGCCAAAGATGAGACATGATGTTGAGCGCTATGTGTCACGATGCACTACTTGCAACAAAGCTAAGTCTCGCTTGAGTCCACATGGTCTTTATATGCCTCTTCCAGTTCCTAGCGTGCCTTGGTAGGATATTTCTATGGACTTTGTCTTGGGATTACCTCTAACCAAGAGGGGGAGGGATAGTATCTTTGTGGTCGTAGATCGATTTTCTAAAATGGCACATTTCATTCCTTGTCATAAGAGCGATGATGCCACCAAGGTTGCTGATTTGTTTTTCGGGGAGATTGTTCGTCTACAAGGAGTGCTAAACACAATTGTTTCAGATCGTGATGCCAAGTTCTTGAGCCATTTCTAGAGATGTTTATGGGGTAAACTTGGGACCAAGCTATTGTTTTCCACTACATGCCACCCCCAAATAGATGGACAAACAGAAGTTGTTAACCGTACATTGTCCACCATGTTACGGGCTGCGTTGAAGAAAATTTTGAAGGTTTGGGAAGATTGTTTGCCTCACATAGAGTTCTCTTATAACCGCGCTATACACTTCACTACCAAGGTAAGTCCATTCTAGGTAGTGTATGGTTTCAACCCCCATGCCCCAATTGATTTGTTACCATTGCCAGAATCTATCCAATTAAATTCTGATGCTACATCACGAGCTAAATGGATTCTCAAAATGCATGAGTTAACTAAGACAAACATTGAGAAAATGAATGGCAAGTATAGATCTTATGGAAGCAAGGGTAGGAAACATTTAACTTTTGAACCTAGTGATCTTGTTTGGTTGCACTTGCATAAGGATCGTTTTCCTGAGTTAAGGAAGTCTAAATTAATGCCTCGTGCTGATGGTCCTTTTAAAATTCTTGAGAAGATAAATGACAATGCATATAAGCTTGAGTTGCCTGCCGACTTTGGGGTTAGTCTCACGTTTAACATTGCAGATTTGAAGCCTTACTTAGGAGAAGAAAATGCACTTGAGTCGAGGACGACTCCAGTTCTAGAGGGGGAGGATGATGAGGACATCGCTCCATCAGATACAATCCCTATCACTAATTCGACCCCAAATTCTTTAGAAGCACCAATGACAAGGTCTCGTGCACGTCATTTGAATTCATGAGGATGGGATGCTACTAAAGTCTTGTGATGTCTTATTGCTTAGGAACATGGGATCATCACAGTTTACATCCAACGAGCTATGGTTTACGCAAAGCACAAGAGCTACCTCAAGTCTTGATACACCATTTACATCAAGCCAACCGTCGCTCACGCCAACTTCAACCTCTACACCAAGTTTACGCTCAAGCAACAAACATTTACATGTACAAGACTAAGTTCACATGACAAGTACTCCAACTTCACATAGAAATCTGTACCAACATGTGAAGTTTCGTGGTGCATGCTATACATGGTTGGAAAGGCTATCAAGTCTACTTTCCAACCCAACAAATGGAGCATCTTTTAGACTTCCCACTAAAGAGTTATGGTTGATTTACTAAAGGCTGCGCAGAAGCTCAGAAGACGCGCGAGAACTTCAATAATAGACTTCATGGAAGCTGAACCAATTGATCTTCCACTTCCACAGGTGGTGACCTGTGCCCATAGCCTTCTAGGAGAGTTGTTTTCTACTATAAAAATCACCATGTACTACTACAAAACTTGGGTTTTGCTTAGATTGCATCTGCACACTTTGTTTGTGAGATTTCGCCTTTGTACCGGACCGATTAGGCTACTACTTTGGTTTGTGATTCTCCAAATTGCAATTTCAAATTGCCTTTACCAGTTCTTGCTCGTGTTCTCAGATCACTTGCAGGGATTAGCCTTCTTGGCGAGGTCATCCGGGTTTCGTGCTCGATTGATAACCATCGGAGCAGTGGTGTTGTGATTGCAAGGGAGTCGATCTGCTCGGTCAGAGTCCTTGGATCATCTACGTCGTGATCTCCACAATTCGACTTATCATTTACCTACCGGAAGATTGAGGCTTAGTTCCCATTAATATAGAATCGGTAAAATTCGAAGGATATGGATTATCCGCAAGTTGTATGCAGATTATCCAATGTTTAGAATATAATATCCGATAATTTCTCTTCCTAGACTAATACCTAGAGGAATTCATGATTTTCAAAAAAGTTTGTTAGTTGAGAACTCTTAGTTTGTAATGTCATTTTTTGACGTTATAAATTTTGAATTGAGATCTTGCTTGCTATCATTACATATTGGCTAATAACCTATTTGTGTAGATGTGATAGCCACAACATGGAATGTAGTATAGTATATGATTTTTGTCTACTACTTGTTATTGACTCTATGCAAATTAATTTTTGACAAGTATAAAATCCTCTAAGTATGCACATATTACTCGATATTTAAATCCGTATCTGATCTGCTTTCGCTCCATAACCATACAAGTTCTGACATTTGAAAAATCCGTATTCGCATCCACATCCGAATATTATCTGCTCAGATCCAAATTGACAAAGAAAGCAGATTATGACATGGGAAAGGCATTATCGGCCCACTCCAGTCCATTTTCATCCGGCTACAGTATAGGCTCAGTTCGCTTCGCTAAAAAAATAAGCCGAAACATTATTCCGGCTGATTTATTGTGAAAGAAAAATACTGTTTCGGCTGAAAAAACAAACTGAAAAAGATGGATTATAAGAGAAAAAACAAACTGAAAAAGATGGATTATAAGAGAATCGAAGAGGTCCTTGATAGGTGTAGCGACAGCCGCCTTGTCGGCTTGTCCCACGGGTGCGACTTCCAAGCATACTATGTGGCATGATCGTAGTCGTAGCAGGTCACTTGTCCATTTCCATGCCGGCCGGCTTAATATATATATAGAGTAGAATAGTAAATTCGATTCAGTTTCAGTGACATAAGCGAGACAGCGTCAGCACCGCGGGTGTTATCTCTCGTCAACGGGCACGCTGCCTGCCTATAAGGCTTCAGCTGGAAGCGCATTGTCCTTTCCATCCTCGATCGGCTGTCAAAAGAAAAGGAATTATATTAACATAAAACACAGCAACCACACACATATATATGCACATCCTGTGCATGCACCAATCAAAACCGTTTGCTTAGTCGACAGGCAGCAGCAGCTAATACATTAGACCTGGAGTTTAGCTGCTGGGTCGACGCAGTGCTGTAGCAGCTTTTCTTTTCTGCTTTTATTACGGACATGACGGAGCCGGACAAGGACACAATAGTGCAATGCAACGATAAACAGACAAGCCCCCCCCCCCCCCCCGCCCCCCCCCCCCCCCCCCCCCCCCACACACACACAGACACACACACACACAGCGCTCATCAGCAGCCTCGCCGACTCCGGGGTCAAATCTGCGTGGTGGACACGGTAGTTCCGGCCGGTTCGGTTCTAGAACCACCCATCCACATCCGGCCATCGTGAGCACACACAATTGGAGTAAGGGGGGTGTTTGGATCCTTTCAGAGATATTTGGAGCAACGATGAACTGTGATTGGTAACGGATCGGTCCTGTTCAATGATGCGCGCAGCACCGCTGCTGGCTGGCTCCAAATGTCTCTGAAAAAGAAAGAACTCAAGGATCGGAGCAACTTGTGCGCACTATTCATCGGTGCCCACAATTTAGTCTACGGATGATGCATGATGTTTATGTAGAGAGAGCTCAGCGTGGCGACTGCGACGACAACGACGATGAAGGCCCCGTTCGCTTGTCTTAAAAATAGCTTGTTCAGCTTCTTTTTTTAGCCGGAACAGTGTTTTTCTCTCACAACAATTCAGCCGAAACAGTATTTTTCTGCCAGTTTCAGCCAAGTTTCAGACCAGCGAACGGGGCCGAAGAGATGCCAATCTTTTATTATGCGTGCTCCCAACACCTCACGTCTCAGGTTAATAATTCGTCAAAGTTTGGAACCAAGGAGCTACCGCAAAATTACAAACTTCCTTTGCGTCCATGCCAAGGAAGCGTACGTGCTCCGCACGGTCGTCGCCGCCTCGCCGGCGAAACCGTTGAACGGCGAGTCACCAAGCTAAGTCCGGCCGATGGCCATACTGCACATGTACAAATAAGTACCATTAAGCTTATTTAGCACTACTTTTCAATCATGAAATAATATTTTTCTCTCACAACATTTCAGTATAAACATCAGCATAAACCCAATTTCAGCGTAATCCGTGCTCTAAAACGGCACAGAGACGAAACGTCAGTCTCAATGAGAAGACTTGGCAATCGAGTAGGAGTAGGAGTAGCTGTCAATTGCCCTGACGTCCATGCTGGCGTCAACGTGTTCCTCAGCTATACTTTTGCTTGTGGCCATTGGCCACGTGGGCTATTTGGCCAACAGGTTACTTCTGTCGATCAGCTGCCAAAAGTGGTCAATGGATTTTTCAATCATGGTGAGTGTTCCTTGATTTACCACACACACACACACAGTACACCAGCCACCAAGCAAGCTTATGGCTCCGTTCGCTTCGTTGAAAAAACAAGCCGAAACACTGTTCCGGCTAATTCATTGTAAGAGAAAAAATACTATTTCGGCTAAAAAACAAGCTGAAAAAACGAATTTTAAGAGAAGCATAGATTAGCGAAAGGAAAACGAATTAGTAGGGGCTGGGGCTGTACTTAAGCCTTTGCAAGGCAAGCCCTACTACTTGGCATTTCAAAAATCAAAGGATTATTCAAGGACATTTTGTGTCACGTGGACCTCTGTTTTCTATTTCATTCATTAATGACGCGCGAGCACGGAGCACATATCACTGTCATCGTTGTCGTCGATCCAGAAGTTCTACTACTACGCTACGCTTTGTATGGAATCGTCAAGGCCTCGTTTAGATGACGAAATTTTTTTGAAAATGGTACTGTAGTACTTTCGTTGTTATTTGACAATTAGTGTTCAATCATAGTTTAATTAGGCTTAAAAGATTCGTCTTGTGAATTTCGTCTAAACTGTGTAATTAGTTTTATTTTTTATTTATATTTAATGCTTCATGTATGGGTCCAAAGATTCGAAGTGACGGGAAATCTTGAAAAATTTTGCAAAATTTTAGGAACTAAACAGGCACTAAAAACATTGAGCGTCGCGGAGGAGGCTTCTTCGGCAAGCAAGAGACTTGGAGAAAACTACTGTCCAAGACTAACGGGCTGTTTGGCTGATGTCAAATAAGGAAGATATATAGTCCAGTGTGGATGTGGAAGAAACAAGGAAAATTCTTTGTTATATCCATGTGTTCTCTTATATAAGTGTGGGGATCATGAAACAACAGGATTCGGGAAGCTAGATGCGCCTGACTTTTTTGAAAAGACATGTGATTGATTTCCAAAAATAGTGCTATTACTAAAAAGGGGCTCTTGCGTTTATACCCTTGTTTTGTATCGAAATTGTGATTTTACCCCTATTTTTTGACTTTGTGAATTTACCCCTACTGTGCCATTCCCGAAGCGCCAGTTTGCCCCTGCTCCGTCATCCACCCCTAACGGTGTTAAACTTTGTACAAAAGGACATGAATGCCCATGCGATTTTGCCCCTGTTTGTTATGCCTAATTGTGATTTTACCCTGATTTAGAATTATATTTTTTTATTGTATGCTGATAATTGATTAAATTTGGTCAAACATATTTGGCACAACTTGCAATTATTTAAACTCAGATGATGACAGATGTAACGCCATAAGAAATATTTCGATATAATCTTTTGTGTGGGACAAAAAATCTTCAATGTATAAGAATGCATGTAGAACATCGGTTAACAAACTGTATAAATAGATGCATGCACTGATAACCTGAGTGCCTTACCACATAGGAATGTCACACAGTACATGTTTTTTCAGCAAAAGTATTGCTTCCACTACAACCAAAGAACATCTTACAACTTATTAGAATTGTATCTGGGTTTGTTCAGGGTATTGCACATCAAGAGTTCGAGACTCACAGAAGTACAATTCCCATATAACCCAAATCACACGGCAAATGATTTTTTAAGTTCTTACCTTAGTTCAGTAACTAAAGTCAGGTCAAAACCAAGGCTCCAAAAAAGTGGATGATGCATCTCATATACTACCAGTGGTGTGTTCCTGTTAAAAATTCAGTTCAGTAAAACAAAGAAGACAACCTATGAAAATAACAGAGCACAGAACACTACTTCTTACCTTACCTCATCTCTGGTTTTAGTTGTAACAGTTGAGAAATAAAATGCACTGCTTCTTGCATGTAGTCCACCACAAAGGGATCAAAGTGACAGTTTATAATGTTCATATCCCATTCATAGTACTCACCAAATGGATGCTTTCCTTTAGTGATAGATAGGCAATAGACATAAGGCTACCCAAACTAAACAGATCCATAGCACGTAAACAATTATGATGGAGCTGTTCAGGTGCTTGCCATCCAGAGCTTCCTGGTGGTCATATGGAGTGCCTTGGTAGGTATCTGCACTGGGCCCTCGATCTTCAGTTCAGCTCCTCAACCTTGGCACCTCTCCCCCAGGTTGCTGCAGACTGCTCAAAATACAGAACGAACACGAGTCAGCTTGATTCAATCCAATGGCTACAGGAACAAGAGGACATGCAATCCATCGTCACATAACAAAGCACGAATGGCGGGCGATATCGATCGTACCTTTGACCTTTCTTGATGGTCTTGGAAATCCTGATGAGCGCCTGACGCGGATCCTGTGCTGCGCCTCCAGCAGACTCCCCTCAAATCCAGCCTTGCACGCACGCCATGTCCGCCGCCGCCATCGCTCGCGGGAGGAGAGGAAAAGTGAGGATTTGAGGAGCAGTGAGGAGGCAGGACTGCTGCCGTGCGGCCGAATCCCCAAATCTGAGCGATGGCGCCACCCTCGCGTGGAGCACCACCAGATATCCTAGGTATCTCTCTCGAGCGAGCTCCGCCGTGCCACCCTCGCCCGCAAGGCCGCAATCTCCTCCCCGTTGCCTGCCTTCGAGATTTGGAAGGACGAGGTGCCGCCTGCCACCGTACGCCGGCCACCGCACGTCTGTGCCCGAGCGTCTGAGCCGCGGCCGCTTCCGAGCGCCGCACGCCCGAAGCCCCCGCACCGCGCGTCGCGTGCCAAGCCCCGCGGCCCTCCCGCGCCCCCCACACCGCGCGCCACGTGCCGAGCCCCGCCGCCGCCCCGCGCGCGCGAGCCCCGCCGCCGGGAGCCGTTGCCACACCGCGCGCCGTGCGCTGCCAACGCCGCCGCCGCCGGATGCCCCCCGACGCCGGGTCGATGCAGCCGGCCCGTGAGAAAGGCACAGTTTCAAGGAGTCTGAATATAAGGATAAGGGGTAATTTGGTCTTTTCGTCTTTGTTTTTTCAGATTTTGAATTTTTTTAATTCATTTATTCCATGACCATCTGACGGCATCCAAACCAGGGGCAAACGGATGATTCAATTCAAAATAGCAAGGGCAAAATCACAAAGTTGAGAAAACAAGGGCAAAATCACAATTAGACTCCTGTATAAGGGTAAGAACACCATTTTCCCTACTAAAAAAGGGATAACTTTATCAAGGGGAATTGGCAGGGGTTTGAAACATCTGTACTCTGTAATGAGCTGTCCTCTTAACTGTAATAGCTGTCTCTGGTCAGTTGTTGCCTGAAAATTCTCAAAAAATCAGGCATCTAAAATATAGCAACCCACTTACTTCCTTTAGAGTATCTCCGGGAGTCCCAAGAGTCTTTCTAAAATTTACTCTCTAAGTTGTCATTTAGAAAGTCATTTGAGTAAAATCGCTTTCTATGTTTTTGTACACTTCAACAACTTTTATATATCTTGTGCGTACTTTAGAGAGTTATCCTCGCTCTTTATCTTCGGTCAGTGAGAAATCCAAAATAGAGGGTGTCCATATTTGGAGATCAATTTAAAAAGAACGTTGGAAGGTATTTTTTTCAACAAATTCTCTATTCCTGTAAAGTAGAAAGAGTATAAATAGTCTCTTGAAGTTGCTCTTATTCTCTATAAAACACAGTTTGATATCATATTGTCTTCCTAATTACACATTAACTATTTATTTATTTTGTACTATATTATTTATACTCACAAGTTTATTTATGATGATTAAATAGCGTGTTTAATTATACATCTAACAATATCAAGTTTATATCATAATAGTTTAAAATTATTAGCTGAATTAATGGTTAAAGATTGTAAAGTTTAAATCTTTATATATGTGTGCTTTATATAAAAGAGAACGTTAGAAGTATCTGAGCATCGGCTGTCCGTCGTGGTCTTCCGGTCACCGAGAGACAACCTATAGTTTATATTTGTTTTCGCGACCATGCCTGCACACGTATTTCCGATCGATAATGATGAAAACCGGGCTTCTATGCGGCCGGACGCACCAATCCTGCGCGCGTACGCCTAATTAAAACGGATAGGGCGTCCTTATCCTCTCGGCTCGCGTTCTCGCTCTTCTCGCGTTTCTCCGTTGCATGCGCCCACCTCGCGCGCCTCTCCACTCCCTCCCGTTACGCGTGCCGCGCGGCTTCCTCCCTGTCCGGTGGCGGCGCCCTCAACCACTTCAGCGCGGGCACTCCTCCCCACCACGGCGTCCTCCTCTCCACACCGCGGCGTCCTCCTCCCCCCACACCGATGGCTCCTCCCCAATCCCGGCGTCCTCCTCTCCACCCCGGCGGCGCCCCTCCCCTCACACCAGCGTCCTCCCCTACAAGGAGCTCTTAGACGCTCTCAGATCCGGTGGCTATGGCGCTCCCCGCGCCAGTCTCTCTTCTCTCCCCCCATGTTGTAATTCTACCTTTCAGTTGTTTCAGACGCTTCAGAGATATGTTGCAGTTGAATCATATGGATGTTGCAAAATAGATCGGGAAATGTTGCACTTGTTGCAAGTGTTTCAAAGGATCATTGCAAGCACTTTGTTCAAAATGTTTCACCTGTTTCTAGACGATGTTGCAATCGTTTCTGATCTGGATGTTTTTAATGCTTCGCACAAATGTTGCAATAATACGTTCCAAATGTTTTAGTTGCTTCAATCTTATGTTGCAACAGTTGTTCCATGTTGTTACAAGTGTCTTTATTCGATCGTTGTTTAGTATTCCTCACACCAATGTTGCAATAATATGTTCCAAATGTTTCAGCTCTTTCGACTTAATGTTGCAGTAGTTGTTCCATGTTGTTGCAAGTGTTCTATTTGAGCTTTTTATGTTGTTCGGCCGGGGAGGGGCGAGCCGGGCGGACGGGGACGCGTGGCTCGCCGGGGGCCTAGCAGACGGAGGTGCTAGAGGCAGTGGACGTGGGTGCTGTGGCCAGGGGATGCTGGGGGTGCGCGTAGGTCGGGGGCGGAAGTGGACGTGGGGGGTTGAGCGCTTTGAGGGGCGTCCGGATGCGTGTGGTGCGCCGGACGTCCGGTCGCTAGATTATTAGCCGATTTCCGATACTTTATCTCAGGATGCGGTTGGAAAAAAAAAATACAGGCGATCTGTTCAATATGGATCAGTTCATTGAATTGATCGCGCAGTCTCTAAGTCATCACCAGCTGATCCAGTTCGTTGACGTTTGCAATAGAAACCTGGAGATAGCGTTTGTTCCCACGTGCGTGATCTTCCTCTACCGTTTGTGAATTGCAAAGCTTTCTTTAAAAAAAACGGTAAGCTGCATCAAATTAATGTCGTCGGAAGCTACCCTAAAAAAAATTCAAAAAGGGTCGTCGAAAGCTACACGAAAGGAACCAGTAAGATGGGGAAGCCTAAGGATCAGTTTTGGTGAGAAGTGACTAAACGAGAGAAATAATTCAGTGGTCGAAAGTAATTATATGGCTGAAAATGATTATCTTGAAGCGAAATGAATTAGGAAAAGCTAATCTTTTCATCCCCTAGCTTCCTGATTGGTTTCAAAAAATCACTTCTCTATAAAATACCGTTTGGTAGCGTTCCTCTGGACTCAACTTAGAAGCTGCTTTGGGCTCTGCCGAACATATTCTAAAGGGTCGTTTGGTTACTCGAAACCGTTCCAAATCTTTTGGGAATTGCTTGGAACGGCGCCAAACGGGTGAAGAGCGAGACGTTTCACCTGTTCTGCTTGAGTTTCTGAATCCGCTGGAGGGTGGTTTCGCACCGATTCTCTTCCATCTCTCTTGTCTTCCGAATGTGTTATCAGAATCTAGCCTACTAGCCAAATGATTTCACGAAGTGATCTAATCTGAAACGTTTCTATGAATCCCTACCAAACCTACCCTAAGTGTCATTTGGAAGTGTTCTCACCTTTCTAGACAGACAAACCAGTAAAATCCAACTAGATTATGATAGGATCAGAAAAGAATTGCTTCGTCGTTTATGCTATGAGTTAGAAGGTTAGGTGCAGTTTGGCAGAGCTCTTTAGAGCACATTCTCCATGAGAATCATTCATGCTTAGTGAAACAACAAAAATTGAAATAGATTTTAGTGGGGAGCATATAATAATCACTTCTCTACTTACACTGAAAGCTAAAAAACACCCGCTCCTCACCTATTTAATCACCCCCAAAATCATTCTAGAATCACTTCGTATAAGGTTGGTTTGATTGCAACCATATGGTTGTCCTTCTACTTCTAACCTATGTGGATTAGAATTTAGAATATAATAATATCAGAATGGCAGAGGTGGTGAAGCTGGCTGGACCGCTGGAGGAAGACTGCTGGGCCTGGGACTGGCTGGTTAGGGCGTGTTTGATTTTGGCCCATAGGGCCTGGCTGCGCCCCCAGGTGCTACTTCTGTTGTTTGATATCCCTTGGACCCTTGGGAGCCAAGCTGGGCCGGTGCACATCTCCCTCTCTCTCCTGTACGCGGGGAAACGAAATCAGGTTTCGTTTTTTGAGGGCTCGGCTCTCTCCGGTTCCTCCTGGGTGATTTTGGGCTGCTACTTCTCGTTTTTCGATGATGGGCCTGGCTGTTGAGTTGAAAACAAACACAGGATCACTCGGGCCTGGCTATACTGGTACAAGAAATCAAACAAGGGGCCTTGTCCACTCTCAGCCAGGCCTTGGCTGGCTTGGGGCCGGCCGGCGGGCCAAGCCGGCCACAGCCCCGAAATCAAACAGGCCCTTATTGTCCGGCCAATCTAACCCGGAGGAGCACGAGAAGATGCCATAGTGGGCCACGAACCAGGAATGCGAAGTTCTGGATTTGGGCCTAAGCATTACTAGTATACAGCCCATATGGCCCAGAAAATGAAGAAAGCCCACACAGGTCGACACGCTCCTCCCAGTCAGTCCGTCCGCACACAGTTCGTCCTCACAGCCGACCCGCTCGACGCTCCCCAACCTTCGACTTCGATTTCGACTTGGGAGTTGGGACAGTTCGAATCGATCCCCTCTCCGCCTCTCTAACCCTAACGCCGGCTGCCGAGGTCGCAGCGTCACCGTCAGGCGCGCCGCGTGAGCGCCTGCGGCTTGCTGGTCGCGTTCTCGCCGGCAGGCACGCCGTGCGCGCTAGTCGGCAGGAGACGGCGGGCAGCTGCGTGGCGCGCCGACTGCCGGCGCCGGCAGGTGAAGCTGTGGAGGCACGGCGATTCGGTGAAGCTGAACCTCCATCCTCCATTGCTGCCAGCAGGCCGGAAAGCAATCAGGTGCTCACGTCACACGCTATGCGCCTTGCTACAGTAGTTCTGAATTCATATTTGCTACTTGTTGCAATTCCTCGTGGTTTAGTGGGATGGGTACTCCGGAAGTTCGGCATTTAGCTGCTTCAGTTGTGGTTGAGGGTCAAACCCAAGAACTAGAACCACCTGTGTATCTGTATTGTACTTTTGGTAATTTCATCTTACTGAATTTCCGGCATTATGAAAATTTTGGAGTACTGAATCGGCACAGCCAGAGATAAAATCCTGGCTACGCAACTGATTAAATGCTTATGTGTACCATACCCACTAACTTTGACATCTTTTTCTGCAAAGTTATTCTATACTGGACCTGCCCCTGCTTGGAGGAGATGATTTTAGAGAAGCCAAGCTGGATTCACCACGAGGGGCTGCAGATCTTCTCCATTGACATCCAGACCGGCGGCCTCCGCTTCGCCACTGGCGGTGGTGATCAGAAGGTATCCTCTGTTTTTCCCCCTTCAACTTGCTTTGAGTCTTAGTGTATATCTTCAATTACTCTTTGAACATGTTGGAATGGAAAAAAATTCTATATATTTGGCTTTTGGTTTCATGCTTTGGCCCTTTTTGGACACAAAGCATTTTTGACCTTTTGAGAGTAACAGAAAAATACTATGGTTTTGTGTGATAACTTGGTTTTTGGAAAGAATGAGGTGTTTGGGTGTAACAAACCTGGTAGATTCTAAAACCATGGTATTGCTAAAACTTTAGTCATTTTGGAGTTTTAGAAACTTCACTCTAGAGCACATTTATTTAAACTGTGTTGCACTTCTCTTCTCGGTTCTAAAGTAACAATTTCTTCAGACCAAGGTCCCTCAAAACTACAACATCCAAACATGCCCTTACAATTTTTTCAGTGCTAATAATTTAACATTTGTTGTGTGTTCACTGCACTAACTGCTGTGTTGGTAACTTTTTGTGCTTTAGTGAGGATTTGTCAATGTTGTTGGGTCCAGCTTGTTTTGTTCCGGGTAATATAAATTAGGGTGAAATTGGCTATTGGGAGTATCTGAGATAACCTCTGGATCAATGAGATAACCTGACTTTTAACAGGGTCTTGTTGTGCAATCATTGTTTCTCGTCTCAAATTTAAATGTCATAAGGTCCTTTAGAGTTATTTGTTCTGTTTTCAGTCTGTTTTAGCTAGCATGCTGTGTTATATCTTACTAGGATTAGCTGAATCAACTAAAAGGTTTGGCATTAATGTGATTCTTTACCGAGGAAGATGGTAACTGCGTTGTTGAGTGATAATCGAAAATCTAACATTAAGTTTGTTGCAATTTCTTATCCTCTTGAGTCATATGTGTTGGTAAACTGTTGTTTATGTAATACTGATGTATTATCACTGTTTGCCACTAACACCCTTCCCTAGACCCCACACAGAGTGGGAGCTCTCTGCACTGGGTACGCTTTTTTTTATTCTTTCATAGGTGACCTTCTCCTTACTAAGTTCATTTTATTTGCTTCGTTGTTGAAATAGGTTCGAATATGGAGCATGAAATCTGTGCATAAGGACAGTACCAACGATGATTCCAATCAAAGGTTGCTTGCTACAATGCGTGATCATTTTGGATCAGTAAACTGTGTGAGATGGGCCAAGCATGGCCGCTACCTTGCTTCAGGATCAGATGATCAGGTTATCCTAATTCATGAGAGAAAAGCTGGCTCAGGTACACCTGAGTTTGGCAGTGGACAACCACCAGATGTAGAAAACTGGAAGGTCATTATGACCTTGAGAGGGCATACCGCTGATGTGGTAATTGTCTTCTAAAATTCCACAGCCATGTTTATGTTTGTTCTTTACATCTTATTATTACCTTTTGTGATAATTATTTTTTAAACTATTGAACACCTTTTCCATTTCTTGTGCATGAGTTAGGTAGATCTTAGTTGGTCCCCTGATGATTCAACGTTGGCCAGCGGTAGCTTGGATAATACCATTCACATATGGAACATGAACAACGGCATTTGCACTGCTGTCTTGCGAGGGCACTCCAGCTTAGTGAAAGGGGTTACCTGGGATCCTATTGGTTCTTTTATTGCAAGCCAATCAGATGATAAGACTGTTATGATATGGCGTACAAGTGACTGGAGTCTTGCTCACAAGACAGAAGGCCATTGGGCAAAATCTGTATGTCGTGTTTTTTGACTTTTCTTTATTAACTCTAGCTGTGATCAACATGTCTTACTAAATGCCTTTCTCATTTTCTTTGTTCCTGCAGCTTGGTTCAACATTTTTTAGACGACTTGCTTGGTCACCTTGTGGCCACCTCATAACTACAACTCATGGTTTCCAGAAACCTAGGCATTCAGCACCTGTGCTTGAAAGAGGCGAGTGGGCTGCAACTTTTGACTTTCTAGGGCATAATGCACCTATTGTGGTGGTTAAGTTTAATAACTCAGCATTCCGTAAGAATTTCTCAAATGACCAAGACCCAAAGGCTGCACCAGCTGGATGGGCCAATGGAGCATCAAAGACACCAACAAAAGAACAGGAACCATATAATGTTATTGCTATTGGAAGTCAAGACAGAACTATTACTGTTTGGACGACAGCGAGTGCCCGTCCAATATTTGTTGCTAAGCATTTTTTCTCTCAAAGTGTGGTTGATTTATCTTGGTATGAGATGCGATTATTTCTCTACAACCATTATTATTTTGTATGCTCAAACTCATGTTGATATTGTTTGTTTCCCTTGCAGGAGCCCTGATGGTTATTCACTTTTTGCCTGCTCCATGGATGGATCAGTTGCCAACTTTCACTTTGAAGCAAAGGAGCTTGGATACAGGTTAAGTGACTCTGAAATGGATGAATGGAAGAGGAACAGGTATGGTGATGTTGGAGGATGGCAGTCAAATCTGGCCGAAAGCCCTGCACAATTGCTGCTAGAACAGGCATCAGCAAAACAATCAGCTGGAAAAAAGGGGACTTCAATTGTCGAGCAAGCTCAAGCGCCCCCGAAAGTTTCTGCAGGTGTGCCTAACCCAGCTCCGGTTGTGCAAAGTCTCAAAGTTCCTGAGGCATCACCTGAAGACTCTAAGAAGACAGCGGGTCCCACTGCTGATGATGTAAAAAAAGCTAACCAGCTATCTAGTCCAGTGAAACAGAGAGAATACCGGCGCCCTGATGGCCGGAAACGAATAATCCCAGAGGCAGTTGGATTTGCTTCCAACCAGGATAACACACCCAACCATTCTCAGAATCATCTTGTTGATTTTTCATCCCTGGATCAACGAATGAATGGAACAAGACCATCTTATGGCAGTAATAGCAACTGTAATAACTGTGGAGTTAGGGATCGCTCTAGTGTCACAGCAAGGGCAAACATAACTGAGAGTCTTGTTATTCAAAAAGCTTCAACCAGTGCTGGTAATGATGTAAGGCTGAGTATAGAACACGCAAGATCTGTGGTCCCAAGCTCTTTGACCTCCTGCTCTGCGCTTTCTATCCATGTACTAAATAAGAATGACAATGAGGATGCTTTGCCTGTCTGCCTTGAAGCGAGGCCTGTAGAACGTGGTGCTGGAGATATGATTGGTGTTGGTGGTGCGTTTTCAACAAAAGAAACTGAGATTAAGTGCATAAGAGGTACAGAAACTCTTTGGTCAGATCGTATCTCTGGAAAGGTTATGGTCTTGGCAGGCAATGCAAATTTCTGGGCTGTTGGTTGCGAAGATGGTTTCCTGCAGGTGAGTAATATCCCCTGTCAGAATTTCTTTCAAATCGATTCTGTGTTTCAATTTGGATGCTTCTATGCCTGTCAATTATTGCTGAAATGTGCCTTTTATTTTCTGATGATCTGTTAAGTCTTCAGCAATCAGCACTTAAATTTATTTGTTCTGAATTAGTTAGGTTTACACAAAATGTGGAATGCGAGCAATGCCAGCAATGATGATGGGATCTGCAGCTGTTTTTATTGATTGTGACGACTGCTGGAAATTGCTTCTTGTCACAAGGAGAGGTCTAATGTACATATGGAACCTCTATGACAGGACCTGCATTTTGCAGGACTCCTTAGCTTCTTTGGTTGCATCTCCAGATGAGTCATCTGCAAAAGATGCTGGTAATTATTTTATATCTAGTCTTCGTTGTCATGTGCTACCTGAGATGGTTAATCTGAGCTTGGTTCCATCTTAGATTCTGCATGTTTGCGTTTGCTGAAATAGCTGATGCTTATTAGTTGTCCTTGCTTTGTTGACAGGTACAGTAAAGGTTATATCTGCCACATTCTCAAGATGTGGATCACCCTTAGTTGTCCTTGCCAGCCGTCATGCTTTTCTTTATGACATGAGCATGAAGTGCTGGTTAAGGATTGCTGATGATTGTTTTCCAGCATCAAATTTTGCTAGCTCGTTTAGTTTCCCACAAGGTGGGGAGCTAGGCAAGTTGCGGATTGACATAGGCAAGTTCATGGCTAGAAAGCCTATTTGGAGCAGGTCAGAGTATTACCTTCGATTACTTTAGTATTAAAAGGCTCTTGAAACTATTGCTATGACATGCTACTGTGCTACATATCACAATTTTGTCTGAATCTATTTGGGTGGCTGCTTCTGTTTCAGGGTTACAGATGATGGGTTGCAGACGCGCGCCCATCTGGAAACCCAACTTGCCTCTTCTTTGGCTTTGGAGTCTGCACAGGAGTACCACCAATGCCTCCTATCCTACGTACGATTTTTAGCTAGGTTAGTTCATTTTATTTTTATTTACTGTACATTTCCATGAATTATCCTTTAGCATTTATTTTGCGGTCCTCGTCCTTGGCTCTGTTTTTTAATTGATTGGGAAAATAGTTTAATTTGGACATTTTACTGAAAATCAACGAGGGAAGCTTTGCTGAATTAATTATTTTCACTTGGTCTTTTTTGCATGCAGAGAAGCAGATGAATCTCGTCTTCGTGAAGTTTGTGAGAGCTTCCTAGGTCCTCCGGTGGGCATGGTTGGTTCAACATCACCTACTGATCCCAAAAATCTAGCGTGGGATCCTGATGTTCTTGTAAGTCTCCCTTTCCTTGGCCATTTGCATACTAGACTCGTCCAATTACAATTTTGTCCACAAAAAGAAAGACTTTCAGTTTGTCACAAGTAGTGTCCTTTCTAGATAGCCATGAGGGTGCATGACCTATAAATAGATAGCACTCAGGGCGTGTTTGGTTCTGTGCCCAGGCAGGTTTGCTTGCCAGGGCCAGGGCTAGGCATCAATCCCAGGCTGTCTGATTTGGTTACCTGGTGACCAGGATCACTGCCTGCCTACCTGGTCACGAACCAAATAGGCCCTCAGTTCTCATATTTCCTACGTAGTTGACATGATGTTCCAGTCTGTAATATAACAGATGGCAATTCTACAGGGAATGAAGAAGCAAAAACTTCTTAAGGAAGATATACTTCCTTCGATGGCATCGAACTGGAAAGTGCAGCGGCTGCTCAACGAGTTCATGGACCTCCTCTCAGAATATGAAACCACTGAGACCAAAGCGAACCCAATGGATGTCACACTGACACCGCAACCCGGAACAGAAGCCAATGACAGTGACAAGGTGATGACCTCGTAGCTACCCTTGACATGCTCACTACAGTTGCTGGAGACAAACTGATCCCCTGGGTAGGTATGTAGGATAGTTTGGTGAGGATACAGGGTGCCTAATTTGAGAAGTGCTTATATGACTCAGTTAGTTGTGCATGTACCTCGTAGATTGTTTATTAAGGTGACCCATGGCAAAAAAGAAAAGGAAAAAAACTGATTTTAAACCCGTTAACAGTAGAAATGGAAGCGAGGTCGCCTGGTGATTATTGTGTATTAACTATCTGTAAAAGGCTGGATAAACTCATATCCTTTTTTCTTCCAAGGCAATATTGGTCTTGATCGTTTTTAGTTGAGGCTGTGTTTATTTTGTAGAAAAATTTCATTATCATGACTCGTTTTTGTAACAACTTAGAAGGTACTCCCATATACCATCGATCTAGATAGTAGTATATCCGGCGGAACCAGGACTTTTGTATGTCTTAATAGTTTTTTCAATGCTTTTACATATGTATCTAGTATTCATAACAAAAATCATAATATTATCATAAAAAATAGGAGAAAAGATATTTTTTGTGCTGTATAAGTGAATTTTTGCATGATATAAAAAAACACTATTTTGTGGTTGATGGGGGGACGGGACCTGCTGCCCCTCATTCAGTTGCTCGATTTTTTTTCATTTTAGCCCTTTTTTGTCAAAAGTTTACGTTTACACCCCTGGGGTTCATAATCCTCACTTTAGGCCCTGGGATCGGCGTCGCGACCTACAACGTCGAGGTAACATGTCTCGGCGCCATAGGTCATGGCGCCGAGGTATCTAGTCCTGGTTGGTGTGGCAGATGATGTGGTGTCGATGTGGCAGGTAGCTCGGCGTTGAGCTAGGTAACCTATATTGCCGCGTCGTCGTCTTCCTCTTTCCCTCGTAGCGCTCTCTCTCACTAGCTCTTTTCGCCGGCCGCCGCCGCATCCCTCACCGCCTCCGGCCACCGCCCGTGCCACCACCTCTGCTGCCCTAGCACTGCCCCTGTCGGGATCCGTTAGCGGTAACGGCCAAACTTCGGAGCTCGTGACCGCCCCCGTAGGCCGCCCTCGTCGCAACCCTAGCCCTCGTCTCCAGCGAGCACCGGTGGCGAGGGCGACCACCTAGTGCACATCGGCTGGCCTCCAGGCCGTGCCGCCCCCACCCTAGTGCCCCGACGCAACCACCACCCACTACCCCGACAGCACACCCACTGCCTGACAGGTATGTTTTTTTAACTTAATTTGGTTAACAACAATTTAGTTAGTTAACTAAATTCAGTTAGTTAATTGATTAGTTAGCAAATTTAGTTACAAAATTTAGTTAGTTAATAGATTAGTTAGTGTATTGGTTAGCTAATTGAGTTAGTTAGTAAATTGATCAGTTGTGTGTTGGTTATCTAATTTAGTCAATTAGTTAGTTAATTTAGTTAGTTATTTAATTGATTAGATAGTTAGCTATTTTAGTTAGTTTTATAGTTAGGTAGGTAGTTTATTTACGTAGGGAGTTAGCTAATTTCATAACTTTAGTATCCTACAAGGCAAGGCCTTAACAACCATTGTCTTTTGTATGGATTAGATGGACAATCTAGTAACCTTATACCAGAGGCAGTATTGAGTCTTCGAACGATGAAGGCACGTCGTACGACTTGGCGACGAGGGCAGGGACGTAGGTGGAGTCTGCACCGATCTTAGACCAAGTGGTAATGTGAACTCTCAATATTTGTTTTCAATCACAGTGCATAAAGACCATGATAGCTCTAATTTTAGCGATTTAACACTTATTCTCGTTGTTTGCAGGGCAACACGCTGAAGCAGTCCGTGCTTGATATCCAACGTTTCTCAAGGACAGGCATCGACGAGAGGACACCCAACTTTCTTGGAGTAAGTTGTAACCCTCATAATATTAATATGTTACCCTCGTTGTACCTTGCTGACTGACAAAATGTTGAACTATAGAGGCTAGCCCATCGCCTACGCCGTGTAGCTGGTCAATGTGGTTGCAGGACAACCGCGGCGATGTGAAAGCATCTAGGCCTCTAGTTGGGTTTCGGTGATTAATGACAATACAAGATTACTATGACTAACGTGTGTTTTGCAAAGGCAATTAAGTTAGGTCATGGTAATGGAGATCAATTGGGCAATCAAGGTGGTCATGCCCCTATGGTGAAAATCGTTTTGGTTTTCAAAGGATGGACGACAAGGTTAAGGATGACTAGTTCTAAGTGTCGATTGGAGTTGGAGAGACACTTAGAGTAATTTAGGACTTTGTTTTTCCTTTGGCCGTACTATTAAGGGGGGTATCGACGGGTAGCTTGACTTAGATGAGTCTAGTGAGTTAGGTGTGGTGCACACTTATTAAAACTAGCACTAGGTAGCTCCACAACAGCCCTATGATCCTATGGAGCAAACTTCATTCACATATATTCGAGAGTTGGAAGCAAATGGAGGGTCAAATGCTGATCGGACGCTGGCTCCGGTGCGACCGGACGCTGGCCGCAGGGTCCGGTCAGTTCATTTGATCAAGGAGATTACGTTCGGTGCGATCGGACGTTGAGTGGTCAAGTGACCAGACGCTGAGAGGCAGCGTCCGGTCGACTCCAGTAAGGTTCCAGAGAAGGAATTCTACGACCAGACGTGACTGGTCAATACTGACCGGATCCTGAGGATCCAGCGTCCGATCGAGTACAGTAAGCATCCAGTGAGGATTTAATACGACCGAACGCGTCCGGTCAGTGGTGATCGGACCCCACCAGCGTCTGGACAACACTTAAACACTGGTGTGTGTGTTGAACTGACTGGAGCGTCCGGTCAATATAACCAGAGCGTCCGGTCACCCCGTAGAGGCACATAACGGTTCAT
The DNA here is from genome assembly GCF_019320115.1 of Miscanthus floridulus. Lineage (NCBI taxonomy): Eukaryota > Viridiplantae > Streptophyta > Magnoliopsida > Poales > Poaceae > Miscanthus > Miscanthus floridulus. Next base: position 8,734,350 of record NC_089585.1, read on the forward strand.
TTTTCAAGCTGCCTTATAAATAGAAGCTCCACTCGTGTGTGGAGTCACTTTTGCTCATTCCAACAGCTAAGAAACACGTTTGTGAGTGCCAAGAAGAGCAAGGTCCTAGTGAGGTGATTGAGATTCGTGAATCCAAGAGAGTAGCCTCATTAGTGAATTAAGAGTAGCAAAGTGTGCATCCACCGTTCTCATTAGGCTTCGAGTGGTCAAGTGAGAGTTCATGCTTGTTACTCTTGGTGATCGCCATCACCTAGATGGCTTGGTGGTGATTGGGAGCTTGGTGATCACCCGGCAGAGCTTGTGGGTGACCCAACTCAAGTTGTGCGCGGTTTTGGGTGATTCGCCGCGACGGAGTGTTGAAGAATCAACCCGTAGAGAGCACTTGATCCTTGTGCGGATCAAGGGGGAGCTACACCCTTGTGCGGGTGCTCCAACGAGGACTAGTGGGGAGTGGCGACTCTCCTACACCTCAGCAAAACATCGCCGCGTTCCTCTCTCTATTTACTTTGAGCAATTCAATACTCATTTTTACATTCATAGAATTGTCATGCTAGAGTAAGTTTGAAACATAGGTTATAAGTCTTTTTGTGCGTTAGATTAATAGAAACACTTTTCTAGGCACAAGGGGTTAATTAGGCTAACCGTAGGATTTAATTATTGTAAGAAAATTTAGAATTAGCCCAATTCACCCTCCCCCCTCTTAGGCATCTTGATCCTTTCAATTGGTATCGGAGCCTTGTGCTCATGTTTTAAGCTTAATCGCTTAGAGCAAGATGTCTCACGGGGATGGACCTCCTCCTATCTTTGAGGGAGATGACTTTCCATATTGGAAAATCTGCATGGAGGCGTACTTAGAAGCTCTAGACGTTGGTATACTTAGAGTCGCCACACAAGGCTTCCCAAAACCTCAGGATGCTACACACTTACAAGGCGATGAGGTTAATTATGAAAAGTGGAATGCAAAGGCTCGAAACACCATCTTTAGAGGCCTTTGCAAAGATGTGTTCAACCGCATAAACCACAAAGACGCCCATGCACTATGGTCGGACGTTTGTGCGCTCCATGAGGGAACCAAGAGTGAGCGTGAGGAACACTATCATCTTATGATTAAAAAGCTAAATTCATTTGAGATGCTTTTCAAAGAATGTGCTAATGAGATGTAATCACGTTTGAATGTTCTTGTAGAGGAAGTCAATGGGCTTGGACTTACTCAAATATCACCATCCAACGTTATGAGAAAAATCTTGAGAGTCCTCCCCATTGACAAATATGGGCATATTGTGACCGTGCTACACCAAGGTGATCTTTCCACCGCTACACCGACACAAATCTTGGGAAAGATCAATGCTCATGAGATGCACATGCACATCACGCCACAAGATGGCTCATCCTCTACCAAGAAGAAAGAGAAGGACATAGCATTCAAAGCTAGCCAAGATAAGGGCAAAGCAAGACTTGAGTATGAGAGCTCAAGTGATAAAGAAGATGAAGATGAAAATCTTGCTCTCATGGCGAAGAAAGCCACCAAGATGCTAAAGAAGCTAAACAAGAGTGGCATCAAGTTGGACGGCAAGAAGAAGTTCTTCACAAGCTCTAGAAGGAAGCCAATCTCCGAAATGGATTGCTTCAATTGTGGTGAACTTGGTCATCTAGCACATCAATACACCTAGCCCAAGAAAGACACGTTCAAGAACAAGAACAAGGGCAAGAAAGATGACTCAAGCAATGAAGATAAAGATGAGAAGAAGAAGAGCAAGCCATACAAGAAGAGAGATGGTAAAAAGAGGGACTTCCACAAGAAGAAGAGTGGAAAGGCCTACATCGTCGGTGATTGGCTCACGAATATTGATTCATCTAGTGGATCATCCGATGATGATAATGAAAATGAGAAGGTGGCCGCCATTGCTATTGATCTTTCATCTTCACCGCCACCATCACCATCATCCTCTACACATCTATGCCTTATGGCCAAGGGTGAACACAAGGTAACTAATAATGATGATAGTAGTAATGATGAGCAAGCTAGTGATGATGATAACGATAGCGATAATGATGATTCACCTTCATATGATGATCTTATCAAAATACTAAGACAATACACTAAGATCATTAGAAAGAGTAGAGCTAAAAATAAAAAGCTTAATGCTAAAAATGATTCACTCTTAGCAAAATGCAATACATTAGAAAAGGCTAATGTTGAGCGTAAAGAAACAAATGATGCTATATCATCCAAACTCAAGGAGCTCAAATCTTCTAAGAAAGAGCTTAAAGATAAACATGATAAACTTGAGTGGGTGCACAATGAGCTCATCACTAGCCACAACAAGCTAAAAGATGAATATGCAACTTTAAAGATCAATTATGACACTCTTGTTATTGCTCAAGAATTTTTACCAAATGAGCCACATGATGCTACTAACCATGTTGTTAAGATTGATATAGCTACATCATGTGATGATTTGATTGATGAGAGCATTGAGCAAGGATCTAGTGGCAAAAGCAAGAAAGTGGTTGAGTGCAATGACTATGATGAATATGTCAAGCTCAAGAATTCAAATGAAAAGCTCATGAAAGATCTTGAAGAGATAAAAAGCCACAACACCATTGTGCTAGAAACTCTTGATCATGACAAAGAGTTGATCCTTGAGAATGAGAAGCTCAAAGAAGAAAACAAGAAGCTCAAGGAAGAGAAGAAAGATGATGCTCTAAAGGAAGAAAATAAGAAGCTCAAGTTGGAGAAAGAGCATCTCAAAATTGGGTTGAGCAAGTTTGCTAGAGGCAAGCACCTCCAAAGTGAGCTACTTATGAACACCATCATGAAGATGGATAGAAGTGGCATTAGATATGTGGCAAGTGTAGAGAAGAAAAAGGCTCAAGTTCAACAACAAAAATCAAAGCCAAAGCCAAAGCCAAAGAGATGTTTTGAGTGTGGACAAGAAGGCCATTTTGCTTATGAGTGCCAAACTCTACCGCCACAACCCTTGCCCAAGCATGCTAGACCTTTTGCCTTCAATGCTCACTACATGCTTAGAAAGATTCTAGTGGAAAGATGAAAGTCATATTCTTAGGACCTCCTAACAAGAATAGGCCTAAGAAGATTTAGGTGGCTAAGTCACTTGTTGAGAAGGTGAAGAGCCCTCAACAAGTTTGGGTTCCTAAAGCTTGAATCTCTTGTGTGTAGGTGAACTACAAGACCGGTGGAAGTCATTAGATTATTAATAGTGATTGCACTCAACATATGACCGGTGATCCTCGTATGTTCACCTCACTAGATGAAGAGGTAGATGGATAAGAGAGAATAACATTTGGAGATAACTCAAAGGGCAAGGTTAAAGGATTGGGCAAAGTGGCAATATCAAATGATCATTCCATCTCCAATGTGCATTATGTTGCTTCATTGAGCTTCAACTTGCTATCCGTTGGACAATTATGTGATCTTGGCTTCCAATGCTTATTCACCGAGAAGGAGGTTGTTGTATCCAAGGTAGATGATAATCAAGTGATATTCAATGGATTTAGATACAATAACTTATATCTAGTGGACTTTACCTCCGAAGATGCAAATTTGAAGACTTGCCTATTCACCGAAACAACACTTGGGTGGCTATGGCATAGAAGACTTGCTCATGTTGGTATGAGTTCACTCAAGAAGCTAATGAAGAATGATTTGGTGAGGGGGTTGAAGGATGTGAAGTTTGAGAAGGACAAGCTTTGTAGTGCATGTCAAGCCAGCAAGCAAGTTGCAAATACCCATCCAACAAAAGCTTTCATGTCAACCACAAGAGTGCTAGAACTCCTACATATAGATTTATTTGGACCAACAATATACAAGAGTTTGGGAGGGAATCTCTATTGTCTTATGATTGTTGATGACTATTCAAGGTATACATGGGTATTCTTCCTTCATAACAAATCCAAAGTTGCATCTTGCTTCAAGAAGTTTACCAAGAGAGCTCAAAATGAATTTGAAGTGAAGCTCAAGAAGATAAGAAGTGACAATAGAAAAGAATTTGACAACACAAACATAGAAGCTTATTGTGATGAAGTTGGGATCAAGCATGAAGTCTCCGCAACTTATACTCCTCAACAAAATGGTGTAGTTGAGAGGAAGAACCGAACTTTGATCACTCTTGCAAGAATAATGCTAGATGAGTACAACACCCCCGAAGCTCTATGGGCGGAAGCAATCAACACCGCATACTATGCATCAAACCGCCTATTCCTTCAAAAGTTCCTTGGCAAGACACCTTATGAGTTGCTCAATGGGAAGAAGCTGGACATCTCATTCTTTAGGGTGTTTGGTTGCAAATGCTACATCTACAAGAAGCGGCAACACCTAGGGAAGTTCCAAAGACGTTGTGATATTGGTTTTCTTGTTGGTTACTCATCAAAGTCCAAAGCATATAGAGTATTTAATCATGCCACCAGCTTGGTTGAAGAAACATATGATGTAGAATTTGATGAATCTAACGGCTCCCAAGGAGCACATGAGAATCTTGATGATGTAGGTGATGAACCATTGAGGGAGGCTATGAAGAATATTCTGGTGGGAGACATCAAGCCAAAAGATGATAAAGATGATGTACAAGTCATTAATCAACCTTCTTCATCAAGTGTGCCACAAGATGGTGAAAAAGATGTGAGAGTAGAAAATGAAGATACTCATATCTCTCATGAGCAAATGGTGGTACAAGCATAAGATGTTGATGCTCCACAACCACCTTCTCAAGTGGTCAATAGAAGAAATACACCTCTCCTACAAGATCATCCACAAGATCTCATCATAGGGAGTCCATCAAAGGGTGTAATGACTCGATCTCAAAAACTTACTTCATTTATTGCTCATCACCCTTTTGTCTCTTGCTATGAGCCTACCAAGGTAGAAGAAGCCCTTAAAGATCTGGACTGGATCAATGCCATGCATGAAGAGTTGAACAACTTCACTCGCAATGAAGTTTGGACTCTTGAAGAGCGACCAAAAGGTGCAAGAGTCATTGGAACAAAGTGGGTGTTCCGCAACAAGCAAGATGATCAAGGTGTTGTTGTGAGGAACAAGGCAAGGCTAGTTGCAAAGGGGTTCTCCCAAGTTGAAGGTTTGGATTTTGGAGAGACCTTTGCATCGGTTGCAAGATTAGAAGCCATCTGTATCCTACTTGCATATGCATCACATCATGAAATGAAACTATATCAAATGGATGTGAAAAGTGCATTTTTAAATGGCTTTATTAATGAACTAGTCTATGTTGATCAACCTCTCGAGTTTGAAGACCCTAGATATCCTAATCGTGTTTATAGGTTGTCCAAGGCACTATATGGGCTTAAGCAAGCCCCAAGAGCTTGGTATGAGCGCCTTTGGGACTTCCTCATTGAAAAGGGCTTCACCATTGGGAAGGTCGACACCACACTATTCATCAAGAAGCTTGATGGGCATATCTTTATTTGTCAAGTATATGTTGATGATATCATCTTTGGATCATCAAATGAAGACTCATGCAAAGAATTTGGTGAATTGATGTCGAAGGAATTCGAGATGTCCATGATTGGTGAGCTTACATTCTTTCTTGGTTTTCAAGTCAAGTAAATGAAAGAAGACATCTTCACCTCTCAAGAGAAATACACAAAAGATCTTCTCAAGAGATTCAAGATGGATGAATGTAAGCCAATTAAGACACCAATGCCTACCAATAGACATCTCGACCTAGATGAGGGAGGTAACCCGGTTGATCAAACTCTCTACCATTCTATAATTGGTAGCTTGTTATATTTAACCGCATCTAGGCCCGACATCATGTTTAGTGTGTGTATGTGTGCTAGATTTCAAGCTAATCCTAAGAAAACACATTTAATTGCCGTAAAAAGAATCCTTAGGTATCTTAAGCACACACCAAGCATTGGCCTTTGGTATCCCAAAGGAGCTATATTTGAATTAGTTGGCTATTTCGATTCGGATTATGTCGGTTGCAAAGTTGATAGAAAGAGCACATCCAGAGGGTGCTATTTGCTTGGTAGATCACTTGTGTCTTGGTCCTCCAAAAAACAAAATAGTGTGGCTTTGTCCACCACCGAAGCGGAATACATTGCCGTGGGTGCTTGTTGTGCACAAATTTTATACATGAAACAAACTTTTCTAGACTTTGGTGTAGTTCTAGAAAATGTACCTCTTTTGTGCGACAATGAAAGTGCGGTAAAACTTATAAATAATCCAGTTCAACACTCTCGTACCAAGCACATAGATATCCGCCATCACTTTCTAAGAGATCATGTTGCTAAAAATAATATATCACTAGAAGGTGTAAGAACCAAAGATCAATTAGCGGATATCTAAACTAAACCGCTAGATGAGGCTATATTTTGTAGATAGCGGAATGAGCTCAATGTACTTGATTTTAGTAACTTCACTAAAAATTGAGCTTGTGTTGTCCCTTGCATTCATTGTAATATACAACATGTTTAATTTTTTGGTAAAGCATATAGGGCTTGTCTAACATGGTTAAGACAACCGCCGAAAGCGTGTGAAGAAGCTTAACCTTGGATCAAACTTGACAAGCAACTAGATTTACTTACAAGTATTGTATATGCATGGATGTTGTTTTGTCGTTTTGTTCCATTTGCCCTCTTATTGCCTATTTTCTTAAAAAGAATTATAGCCTAAGGCAAAATATTTTGAAAAATATGAGGGTTTGAGAGAGGTCACTCACATCAGTCCCAATTGGTGTTTATTTGGATCTTATTCAAGTTGGGACCTGATTGAGAACAAGCAGTGCAGAGGAAAATTCAAGATTTGCTGGAAAAGAGTGACCGGACGTTGCACCGAACTCTGCTATCTAGCGTTCGATTAGTTCATAGGAGGTGAATAGAAGCTGAAGGAGTGACCGGACTCTGCGTTTGAGCGTCCGATCAGGAAGGGTTCCAGCGTTCGGTCGATCTACATGGCGTTAAAGGCAACTAACCGGACTCTAGCTGCGTCCGGTCATGGACCACTGGATGCGTCTGGTCGTGATTCTAGAGGTATTGGACCTCTCTGGAATCGACCGGACGCTAGGTGGTAGCATCCGATCGCTACCACCGGAGCGTCCGGTCAATAGATATCGTGCGGCATCAAGTCTCTTTTCTGTTTCCTTCTCTGTCACGTTGGGGGACCCTATTTAACCGAGCCATACCTTTTTATCCTGCATCCGTTCCGTGACCTATTCCACCACCGACGCCATCGTAGCCAAGCCGACTTCCCACGCCGCCGTGCCTCCACCGCCGCCGTGCCCACACAGCATTGCCCTGCGCCAGCTTGCCATGCCAGTGCCACCGCTAGCCCGTGCGCACATCGCAGCCCGCCCGTGCGCATGCCGCCGACTGCTCCCGCGCCGCCAGCGCCCTGTCTAGAGCCACCGCCATGCCCGCTGCTCTCCGGCAAGCTCCGGTGTCCTAGATCCACCATCAGCCCTCGCCGCCAAGATTCACTACTAGCTCTCATCCATTGCTCTACGCCGGTAAGCCCTTACTCCAATGTTGTCGTGACCTAACCTGATCTACTTTAGAGCTTTGACTTCAATTGTATCCAGGGCTATCAATTCATCGTGAACCCTAACCCTAGCGGTCCCGGTGTTCCCCCATGTGTCACTTCTCTTTTCATTGGATCATCGTTTCGTCAGGTAGCAAGCCAGTCATTTCTATTTCGCACCTACATTGCTTGCTCTCATAGGGTTTTGCATCTATTAGATATATTGTATTTACTTGTATATCTATCTATTCCATTGTGCAGCGAGTCAGTGCCATTGAGGTGATAGGTGCAGTTGTCAGTTAACTCGGAGCCAAGCTCGCGAGTACAGATTGAGGCCAAGCCTCAAAAGTGTCAGTGGATAGTTGATCTTATCAGCGGCAGTGGTTCTAGTCAGATCAGATGGCTCGCACCAAGAGCATTGGTTGTGGTCCAGGAGATGATGATCGGATGCCTTCGCCTCACTTGCCCGTAGGAACTAAAGGCAAGGCGACAAAGCAGGTTGCATCAAAGAAGTGCAAGTACCCTAATGCAGAGACAGCGAGAGCAGCAACAGTAGCTGAGGCCGCAGAGCATGCCAAGAGAGGAGGTGCCCGTAGTGGAGTTGTCATTGTAGATCATCTAGCACCAGACGCACAGGGTAGACTTAAGGAGATTGAGCGACTTCATGGTAGTCCATCTGGGACTGTCATGATGGCAGGACGACGTCTTCCCATTGTGGATCCTCAGCCTCAGGGGGAGTCATAGCAGGAGTCACAGCAGCAGCCCCCACTAGTAGAGCCTTAGCCAGCTCAGGAGACATAGGAGGGACAGCAGTCACAGCAGCCTTAGGAGGGTGAGGAGGGCCAGTATGCCGAGGAGACCAAGCAGGCACCCCAGCCATAGCTACGCCGCTCTGGTCGTACCCATGTTCCAGTGTCACCGAGGCTGCCGACACAGCGGAGGGGATCACGTCCACCACCTCGTCCACAGGGTCCGCCTCCAGTGACCCACCTTGACTTGAGGGCCGCCACGGCCAAGTAGATTCAGCAGCTTTGCTTTATAGAGTTTGATGTGTGGTTTCCACCTAGGAGGGATGTGAGAGCTTCAGAGGGATTCTATACACCGCTCCAGGAAGACTTCTACAATGCATATCTGAATAGTGGAGTAGTTTTTAGATCTCAACGGGTTTGCAGCATTGAGGCTATAGTCGCAGCAGCTGGAGAGCATATTCACCCCTACCTTGCATATCTACCAGGGCTGACAGATTTGATCGGACGGACTGGAGTATATGTTCCATCCTAGGTTCGTCAGTTTTATGCTTCTCTCTATATTGACCCACAGCATAGATATATTCACTTTGCATTCAGAGGCAGAGACTACAGGATGATGAGTTAGAGGACTAGGGAGATATTGAGGTTACAGGAGCAGCCTATCAAGTTACATGAGGTTTGTTATGGACAGCAACAGCCTCCCAGGCGCCCTCATGGTGGTTTGGTGCCCCTACAGACCTTGTGCGCCATTGCTTCAAGGAGCCCTTTGGTGAGGGGTCGATGAGGAACCCTAGTGACCTTACTCCTACAGCTAGAGTTCTAGAGGCTATCATCAGGAGGACACTACTTCCTAGGATGGGATACAGAGAGGGTCTGACTTACCTATAGCTTTGGCTCCTCAATGCCCTGATGCAGCAGATAGTGTTCGATATTTAGGATCTTCTTCTGTCTGAGATGGAGGATACGATAGCTGAGGGCTTCAAGGGTCACAAGCAGCTTCCATATGCACATTGGATCACATTCCTTATGCTTAAGGCTATGCATGTTAGGACACCTAAGATGGTTGCAGAGTACAGAGGTGCCACCACAGAGTTTCTAGCTTATAACATGACACAGAGGATCAGGCACAGCACACCACAGGCACCCACTCAGCCTTGCCGTCATCCAGATGTTCCAGAGTCCGTAGCTTAGCAGGATGAGATTATTAGAGGCATAGCCGCTACTGAGGAGGAGCAGCTTGAGGCTCAGGAGGAGAGGAGCGAGTCCAGTGACAATTTGGATGACGACTACCTACCTATTCCTTAGATGCCTCCACGTAGACACGATGCAGAGGCCAATAGTTCTAGCTCAGCTCCACCTGCACCATAGATGGACCTCGCTTTGATTGGTATCCTTGAGCAGATGCATCAGGATCAGGCACGATAGGCTTAGGAGACCGCTGTCAATTTTGCATAGTTTCAGGCTCGTTAGGACGAGTTCTAGCGACAGCAGCAGGTCCTCCAACAGCAGCAGCAGATGCATCAGCAATAGTTACTCATGCAGCAGCAGCTTATGGGATTTATGCAGCATGTAGTAATAGCACTTGGGGCCCCACAGCCACAGCTTTCGCCCCATCTTGCTCAGCCTATCACCACTATGACGACTCCAGTAGTACAGCCTAGTGGGCTTCAGAGTTAGTGATAGCCTCCAGCTTAGTTTGCCCCTCCCATAGTATAGGTGTCCCAGTGGTTATCCTCACCAGTGTTAGCCCCGCGTTTCACACCACTTCAGATGGGCTTCACACCGGATCAGTCATCCTCACTATTTGTGCCTGACACGTCAGTCTCTAGGAGTCTTGGAGCATCTTTTAGCGAATTGACAGGTATGCCTACACCACCACATATGTATGGCCCTGGTCCCTCTATAGCATCTCCTATCATCGTGACTACTCAGAGGCTTCCTTCTTCTGTCGCATCTTTAGACCCTACGACAGATATACCAGCAGCATCACAGGCAGCACCTGCCCCAGCTGAGACCCAGACCGCTTTAGAGACACTTCCAGCCACAGAGGGTCAGTCAGTATAGAGCTCAAGGTCAGATGATGATGGCACCTAGTTTCAGCTTGCTCCTCGTACCTCAGCGCCCGGCTCATCCACTGTAGCCCCGCCGACCGACCCTTAGGTTTTGGTGTTTGACGCCAAAGGGGGAGAGGGTTCGAGTATGTAGACTCAGGGGGAGCGAGTTTTAGGGGGAGTCTAGTTAGCTATTAGTCTATTATATACATTTGGAGTTTTATTTCTGTGATACACTATTACTTATGCATTTGTGTGTTTACTTTCATGCATACTATTATATCTATATGATAGTGATATCTACGTGATTGTGATATATGACATGTGTGCTCTCTACTTTGAATTCTTTGATATGTCATATCACTTGTATTATGCTCGTTTGCTTTTGCTTCCGCGTTTATACTCCAATGCAAATGAGCTTTATTACTTATACTCATGCTTATTTCATACCTTTTGAGTACATCATGTTGGCTTGGGTCATATAAGCTTGCCTAACACTCTTGTTCTTATTGATGAAAGCTTATATGAACCAAGCATGTCAAAAACCTCACTCTTTCACATACTCGAGGTGGTATTGTCATCAATCACCAAAAAGGGAGAGATTGAAAGCATCTAGGCCCCTAGTTGGATTTCGGTGATTAATGACAATACAAGATTACTATGACTAACATGTGTTTTGTAGAGACAATTAAGTTAGGTCATGGTAATGGAGATCAATTGGGCAATCAAGGTGGTCATGCCCCTACGATGGAAATTGTTTCGGTTTTCAAAGGATGGACGACAAGGTTAAGGATGACTAGTTCTAAGTGTCAATTAGAGTTGGAGAGACACTTAGAGTAGTTTAGGACTTTGTTTTTCCTTTGGCCGTACTATTAAGGGGGGTATCGACGGGTAGCTTGACCTAGATAAGTCTAGTGAGTTAGGTGTGGTGCACACTTGTTAAAACTAGCACTAGGTAGCTCCACAACAGCCCTATGATCCTATGGAGCAAACTTCATTCACATATATTCAAGAGTTGGAAGTGAATAGAGGGTCAAATGCTGACTGGACGCTAGCTCCGGTGCGACCGGACACTGGCCGCAGGGTCCGGTCAGTTCATTTGATCAAGGAGATTGCATTCGGTGCGACCAGACGCTGAGTGGTCAAGTGACCAAACACTGAGAGGCAGCGTCTGGTCGACTCTAGTAAGGTTCTAGAGAAGGAATTCTGCGACCGGACGCGACCGGTCAATACTGACCGGACCCTGAGGATCCAGCGTTCGGTCGAGTACAGTAAGCATCCAGTGAGGGTTTAATGTGACCAGATGCGTTTGGTCAGTGGTGATCGGACCCTGCCAGCGTCCGGTCAACACTTAAACACTGGTGTGCGGGTTGAACTGACCAGAGTGTCCGGTCAACATGACCGAAGCATCCGGTCACCCTGTAGAGGCACATAATGGTTCATTTTTCAGGCTACCTTATAAATAGAAGCTCCACTCGTGTGTGGAGTCACTTTTGCTTATTCCAATAGCTGAGAAACACATTTGTGAGTGCCAAGAAGAGGAAGGTCCTAGTGAGGTGATTGAGATTCGTGAATCCAAGAGAGTAGCCTCATTAGTGAATCAAGAGTAGAAAAGTGTGCATCCACCGTTCTCATTAGGCTTTGAGTGGTCAAGTGAGAGTTCGTGCTTGTTACTCTTGGTGATCACCATCACCTAGATGGCTTGGTGGTGATTGGGAGCTTGGTGATCACCCGGCGGAGCTTGTGGGTGACCCAACTCAAGTTGTGAGCGATTTTGGGTGATTCACCGCGACGGAGTGTCGAAAAATCAACCCGTAGAGAGCACTTGATCCTTGCATGGATCAAGGGGGAGCTACACCCTTGCACGGGTGCTCCAATGAGGACTAGTGGGGAGTAGCGACTCTCTGATACCTCGGCAAAACATCGCCGTGTTCCTCACTATTTACTTTGAGTATTTACTTTGAGCTATTCAATACTCGTTTTTACATTCATAGAATTGCCATGCTAGAGTAAGTTTGGAACATAGGTTGCAAGTCTTTTTGTGCGTTAGATTAATAGAAACACTTTTCTAGGCACAAGGGGTTAATTGGGCTAACCGTAGGATTTAATTATTGCAAGAAAATTTAGAATTAGCCCAATTCACCCCCCTTTTGGGCATCTTGATCCTTTCACGGTGGACATGCACGGGTGAAGGGTCGAGATGGCGACTAGAGGGGGGGTGAATAGTCTTTTCTAAAACTTAATCGCGTCGGCTAACCGATACAAATGCGGAATTAAAACTATCGGTCTAGCCAAGACTATACCCCACTATATATGTTCACTAGCACCTTGCAAAGATAACAATTATGCAACAAAGGTGCCGGGCTAGTTAGAGCTCTCCTAACCAATTCTAGAAGCAAGGTCACACAAATCTATGCCGCTAGTACTTTAAGCAACAAGAGAGCTCCTACACTTGCTAGTAAGCAAAAGCACAAAGCTAACTAAGCTCACTAGCAATGCTCAATAACAAGGCAACCAATGCCTAATTAGAGAGCGCAAATACTTAGCTACATAAACTAAGCAATGTGACTAACAAGGTTACACAAACCAAATTAGCCACGCAAGGGAGCTACTTCTATGCTACACAAGCAAGAAGGTAATTAGCAAGCTACACAAGCTATCTAATTACAAGAGCAACAACACAAGCTTAATGTATATGAATGTAAACGCAAGCTTGTGTAACGAGGATGCAAACCAACGGGAAGAACAAGGTTGACACGATGATTTTTCTCCCGAGGTTCACGTGTTTGCCAACACGCTAGTCCCTGTTGTGTCGACCGCTCACTTGGTGGTTCGGCGGCTAATTAGCATCACCCGCTAAGCCCGCACATCGGGCGCCGCAAGAACCAACCCCTTGAGTGAGGGTAGCTCAATGACACGCTTTTACTAAAGTTGCTCTTCGTGGCTCCCGCGGGGCGAGCACAATGCCCCTCACAAGCACTTCTCTGGAGCGCCGCACAAGCTTCTTGCGCGCTTCGACAGAGACCACCACCAAGCCGTCTAGGAGGTGGCAACCTCCAAGAGTAACAAGCACCACTGGCTTGCAACTCGATCACCTAGTGCCACTCGATGCAACCTCATGATGCAATCGCACTAGAATCGCTCACTCACACAATCAAATGATCACTATCAAGTATATGTGTGATGGAGGGCTCCCAAGCACTCATAAGCATGGACACTAAGTCCCTTGAGGTGCTCAACACCAGCCATGGCCGAAGGCCACTTCTATTTATAGCCCCAAGGGCTAAACTAGCCGTTACCCCTTCACTGGGCAACGGTCGGGCCGACCGGACGCTCCGGTCGTGTTGATCGGACGCTGGACCTCAGCGTCCGGTCACTCGCAGACGACCACGTGTCCTAGTTCCAACGGTCATTTGACTTGACCGGACGCAGCAGCACTCAACTGACCGGACACTGAACCCCCAGCGTTTGGTCGTTTCCAGTAAGCTCCCGAGCATGGCCAGACGTGTTCGGTCGAACACGATCGGACGCAGCCAGCGTCCGGTCACACTCTAGTTACTGCATCACCGTACGTTAGCCTGACCGGACATAGCCTTCCAGCGTCCAGTGCATTCAGATCCAGCGTCCGGTCAGTTGACCGACGCCGGCATCTTCACGACCAACTCGTTTTCACTTCTAACTTCTTCACCCTTGCACCAATGTGCTAACCACCAGAATTTGCATCCGATGCAATAGAAAATAGGCATTCCATTTTCCTGAAAGCGCCGAATCCTGCAAACACCACCGCCTTTGTAAATGTGCCAACACCACCAAGTGTACACCACCATGTGTATGTGTGTTAGCATTTTCACAATCATTTCCCAAAGGATGTTAGCCACTCAACTTGCCACGCCACTCGATCCTAGTGACAATGCAAAGTTAGATCACTCGAGTGGCACTAGATGACTGATATGCAAACAAGTTTGCCCCTCTTGATAGTACGGCCATCTATCCTAAACCCGGTCATAAACTTCTCTACACACCTATGACCGGTGAAATGAAATGCCCTAGGTTATACCTTTGCCTTGCGCATTCCATTCCATCTCCTCCAATGTTGATGCAACACATGCACCAACACGATCAACAATGATATGATCCACTTCATATCATCATATGATCATATTGGTTCATCGATCTTGACTCTACTTGCTCTTCGCCGTTGCCATCGTCCATCGGTGCCAAGCCTTGCTCAAGCTTCACCGCCACGCGGTCCATCACTCCAAAGCCTTCGACTTGCCCTTCACGCTTGCAACCGGTCCATCAAGCCAAGTCTTGTCTTGATCTTCTCCACCTTGATCACATGACTCAATGTCATGTCTCATGTGCATTTAAGCTCCTTCATCATCACATGTGTGAGCTTTGCAACATCTCCAAGCCATTTTTACCTTCATGGCATATGTTGCTCACACACATGTACCTATGGACTAATCACCTGTGTATCTCACATAAACACAATTAGTCCACCTAAGTTGTCACTCAATTACCAAAACCAAACAAGGACCTTTCAACGGGCCATTGACACGACTCTCAAACACCACTGTAGGCCCGGGTACTTCGCAAGAAGGTATAGGTTCCAGAGGCCAGAGCTCGTCCCGCACGACAAGTGATACTTTTCAAGGCCACAGTGGCGAGGACGAGGAGGGCGAGGATGAGGAGCAGGATGACGAGGAGATAGGACAGTCTCAGCTACAGGATGCTCCTTCGACTCAGCCTTCATAGCCTCCAGCACATAGGCGACGCCGGCCGCCTAGCCCTTATACTCCAGGCACATACGCTCTTGGAGGCAAGGGCAAGGGTAAGACTAGGAGGCAGTGATGGTAACTTCTGGTTTTATGGCTGGTTGACGCTTAATGTGGATGTATGAACTATTTGGATTGTACGGACTGTGTTTCTTTTGATTGTATGGACAATGCTGATGTTCTTTTGGATGTATGGACTATGGTAATGTTGTATGGTCTTGTGAAGTGATATTTGGTTGAATATATGTTTGTATCATATATTGATGTCATGTTTGTCAATATGGATGCTCCTAAAATAAGATAAACTTTAGTGATTTGTTTTCCATGATTCATTCATCGTACAACAATACTTTCAGGTCCATCGATTCATTGTGTTGTCCAATCGTAATGTACATAGGCTTTTGAGATGAATTGATTGCACATATAGGCTTTTTAGGAAACAAATCTAGCATTTTCAGTGTTTTCAAATAATCTTTTCAGTGTGTTGTCAAATAGCCTTTCTAGTCATACAACGGAGGCTTTTCAGTGAAATAAACATAGAGTTTTCAGGAGTATTTACATCTCAGTACCATTTCTATTGACCCTGCCTCTACCTACATATACCCATTGGTGCTTGTATGCTCCTCACTTCAAAACTAGCTTTGAGGTTTAGTTGGAGAAGAAATGTCTGGAGACTCGTCGAGAGGAAAGGGTTTTGCCACAGGTAGACAAAGGGGGGGGGGAGGGACCTACCATTGTATGGGAGGGTTCTCTTGGTCCACATTTCTTCGAGGAAGCAGTGTATGAGTTTCCCGTGGAGAGCAAAAGTGATTTCACCCATGAGAATCCTCTCAGAGGATACGATAACTGGAAAGAAGATTGGCCAAAATGCCATCATGGTGAGGACTGCTTAGTGTAGATGTGCACCGATGAGATGGATGGAGGTTGTCGTTTCTTCAAATGCCCGCAAGCATGGGTATTTCTTATTAATATTCATTTTACAAATATATTTCTCATCTTTAGTAATACTTACGTGAGATATTGAATACAGAATTTGGAAACCAAAGGAAACTATGGCTTCAGTAGATGGGTCGATCATGCTCCTATTTATCCGCATCAATAGTACATCTACTACCTGCAGAGACGTATCTTTGAACTACAAAGGGAAGTTAGAAGCGGTACCATGGATGTGGAGGAGGAATATAATAGCGATGGTGTCGGTTCAGAGGAGGCACTTTGCACTGATACGCCACCACCGCCGTCGCCTACAATGTTAGGATACTGTGAAGGTTCAACTCAATTTGCTATGTGGGAATACTACTAGGAGTAACATATCTTATTCATTTGCAATGGAGATGTTGTGTAGACGCATGCTACATCCATGTGATTGATGTTTGGTTTAACTACCTAATGCATGTTAGGTTTAGTCCAGGACCTCTTTACCCTGCTTTTGTACATGTCCTTACATGCCATTTCATGTGTTGTTCGGGTTTAATTCTGTGCTGCACTATTAAGATGGTTGGTATTGTTTGAAAGGACCTTGATGTCATCTAGAGGGGGGTGAATAGGCCTGTTTAAAACAAACTCGCAACAGAAGTTAAATTCTAGGTGTGGCACTGCTGCTCCCATGGTGCAGCACTGCCTCATAAAAGTGCGGCATTGTCGCGCCTGCAGACAAGCTCGAACTACAATTCAAAAACTATCCAAGGAAAAGTAGATCGAGCAAATTACTGATGTTCCTGGGGTAGTGTATAGCCTATTCCACCACCTAGATGTTGGTGGAAGTGCACGAGCAAGTAGATCGAGACCAAACCCTAGAATCACCACAAATACAAGTATAGCAATGCAAATCATAAGAACACAAATGAGACACCAATTTATCTCGTGGTTTAGCTCGCCACTAAGGCTTGCCTATGTCTACGTTGTTGAGGTTGCCACAAAGGCTTTGGGTCTCTTTCAACCCTTTTCTCATTCTCAAGTCAAGAGAATGAACTCTTGAGATGAGGGATGATTTCACTAGTTGTCTGGGGTGATTACAAACCTCCCGGGGCTGCCACATAAGTTGGTAAGCTCCATAAGCAATGCTCTAGCCGACTAGGAGCAAAGCTCTAAGAGTAATAAACACAACCACCGACCAAAATGTTAACCAAGTGCTCTAGGAGATAAAGAACAGTTGGAGCTGCTCTCTAATGCAGTTTGAAGCTTGAGCTGCTCTCTTCTATTCTTGGACGAGCTAAATGAGTGGAGTGCTCTAGAGAGCCATTGGGGAGGAAGGGGAAAGGTATAAATACCCCCCTAGCCCCAACGGTCACTTAAGTCATGGCAGTGCCATGGCTCAAGTGCGGTAGTGCGGCACTACGGCATGCCTCTCTTCAGGTGCGGTAGTGCAACACCAGGCAAGACAACAAAGGTAAGAGTGAAGTGTTGGTTGTCTTGGCTATGAATCTGAGGATGCATGTGTAAGTTTGAGCACTTGGTAGCATATGTTAGCTTAAGCATTGTGTCCCCCTTTTTAGTATGGCTTTTCCTATACTCAAATTCAAAATATAAAAGAATTTAAACCTCCTTTAAATTTGAAACCATCTACATTTGTAATTGGGGGCTTCTCCATTTCATGTAGCATCCTCGAATGTATTGTCCTCATTCCTATTATACCTTAAGCATGTGACTTTAACCATTTTAACCATTTGAGTCTTCAATGTCTTCATATGCCATTTCTTCTCAATATCACTTCATAAGAGGTTGCAATCATCTTTATCTCATCTATTCGAGCAAACACACCTTGAGCATGTGACTTGAACCATTTCCATACATATGAGTTCATCTCAATGGCTTCAAGTCACTTTCACTAATGATTTGATCCTCAACACAATAAGACTCCTCATAACTTGATTAGTTATTCAACTCAATGTAAGTACTCTCTTCTTCACCTTAGCCATGGTACCTCAGTTCTCAAGCCATCGCTTGCCCTTCACCTTTGCTTAGTCCCTTGAAGCCCTTTCCTTGCTATCTTTACATTATCAAGCCATACTCAAGTCACATCATATTAAGTATCCATTGAAAAACCATTTTTTCAATAGTATGATCCTTGTTTGAATATCTTCTAGATATGAATGTTGAGATCAATCAAGATTTAGTTTGATTCACATAAAGACATATATGAATCCATATCAATATGGTCAAGCCAATTCACAATTCCTTATATTCTCTTCATTTTGGCTTGACACTCCTAATACTCAGTTCAATATCTATCTTCATACTTCTAGCTTGATCAAAGCAATGCAAAGTGATTTTCCAAATCTTTATCCATACAAGCAAACCAACATAGAGACCAACTTAGATCCAATATGAGTTGTGTCCTTTGTCATTTAAACATTTGCTTGGTATTTCTTCACTTATGCATTCTTGACTCATTCTCCAATCCTTGATCAAAGCTAATCCACTATCAAACTCTTCTTGTTCATGCAAAGCAAGCCATTATTGAGATCAATCCAAAATCATCAACTCATGTCTCTTTTAACATTTGCCAAATATGCTTGCTTTCTCATGATACTATGATATTCCTCAACATAGAAGCCATTTCATCAACTCCATTTGTATTGTTGTCTTTCTCTTGAACTATATTGTTTCTTTGATCTTCCAACACAACAATACATAATTTTGGCCTTGATTTGAACATTATGTGGAATATCATCAAGTTTGTCTTCTTGTTGAACCTATATACACTTCTCATTCCACAGTCCACAAGTGTATGCAATAAACTCAATTTCCTGTTCAATACTTAGCAAACTTGTTAGACCTTTAATGGTGTTGTTATTCAATTCACCAAAACCCACTAAAGGGCTAGATGCACTTACATTGTTTCAATTTGAACTAAGTGTTCGATGGAAATTATGAGTACTAAAAATGATAGAACAACACATGGTACAAATTCACGGGTTGTAGTACATGACAACACATAGAAATAAGTGAAGTACATAAATAGTCTGAAAAGTATACCTAATACAGTCCACGGGATCAAATGTTACGTGCATGAAAAATAAAATCTACTATAACATCAATCGTCACCACCCTCAAAGAATAACTCGTCGTCCAAGTCCTAATCCTCTACCACAACCTCATTCCTACGGTTTGGCTCACCTGCATTGGCGTGAACTGCATGTCGCTTGAAGTAAGTAGCCTCCGCTTCATCTGCGGCCTAAGACAAGAAGGCATCCTCCTCCGCTTGCTTGTCTTGTGCTAGCAAGCCCGCTTCCACTAGAGCGATGAGCTTGCTCAATCTAGCATCGTCATCCTCATCCTCGCCACCCTCATCGGTCTCCACAATCTGAGATAGCACGAGGCGAGCACCTCTCTTTTGCTGCTGCTCTGCCTTCCTTTTTTCCAACCTTGCATGTGCTACCTTAGCGGCATGCTCCTCACTACGGTCGCTCCTAGCATGGAGAAATACAATAAGTTAGTAACAAGAATAGGAATAAAAATAGGATACCAAAACAAATAAATATTTGAAGCACTCACTAGAAAGCGTAGGGAATCCAGCAACAAGGTCTTTCATGACCTGCATCTAAACTTTTTCCGCCTCCCTTGCCCTCTCCTCCTCTGCCTTCTTCTCGGTAGCCAACCGCCTTTTGTGCTCCCGCTCATACCGCTCATTTGTACCTGGATGTACAGGGTGAAGCAGACCCCTTTCTCTTGCTTTCTTACGCATCTCATGTGAGTGTTGCTTAATGAAGACGTCGATGAGCTGAGATCCACACCCTAGTTTCCATCCCATTACTTGCTTCGCCTTGATTGTATCACAATATTCATCTCTACCCTCGTAAGACTCCCATTTGCATTTTCTAGTGCTCTGTTCAACATAAAAAGATAAGTCACTACGTGCCACACATTCCAATAGAAGTTTTTCAAAAGAATACCAACCTCATCACAATCAACCATATGGCCGCACCAATAACCTATTCCACGCTCCGAAGGAACTAGGCCGTAATGGGCTTTAACACCATATTTGCACAGTACCAGAGGGGCTGGGATGATTATCCTCTCTTTCTTCTTTTCCTTTTCCTTTGGCTCAGGCCAATGGGACTTAGGTCCATAGAGCCACTTGCTAAAGCGTCACTTCTAGTATCCATCTTGCAAAAAATGCACATAAGAAATTACATACAAAATACCTCAATTTACAAGAACAATCAATTGGTTTACGTACTTCATTTTTATTGCCACAACGAAACTGTGCAGAAACAAATGAATCCTCAACCACACCTAGATCTCTGTATTCACACAGAGGCGGGTTGTCAAATCGCTTTGATGCGGCTTTGTTCTTCTCCTCATCCGTCATTGGTGGAGGGTTCGGGGAAGGTGGAACCCAACGTTGTAGTCCTCATGTTTTGTTGTAGGATGCCCAAATGGCTTGTTGAAAAGGAAGAACCTAGGGTCAAACTTCTCAGGCCCATCGATCCATCGAAAGAAGTAGCACCTCTCCCAGTGCTACAAAATAGAATGCCAACATCAAAACATGTAATTCATATGGAACATAAACAAACTATTTATAGACAATTACTTCCCGGACCTCTCTTGCAAGGATGCACCCGTGCAACCTGAACTACCTGTTCCTAATTGTGACTGTAGTAAGCCGGCACATGTGCTTGAATCGAGGCATCCGGATACCGCTTGCCGAGCCTACTACACATGTGGCGATTGTCATGTCGGATGATCCCGCTTTCGCCACTTCTGCATACACCACATCTCGTTCATCTAATACAATGGAGGGTGCTAAGAACATTTATCCATTATAGGTGCCTTCCAACACTTAAACTAGACCTAAATTTAAACATACAAAATAACATCATAACATAATCATCAAAAACACGTGCACCTACATGTACACGTACAAATCAACGACACAAACTAAACACGAATTCATAAACGTAATTAATCAGTCATTAGAATTTTGCATTATATATATATATACCTAAATCAAATTTGCTTCAAACTAATTAAACACCTAGGGTTGCAAAACACACATGACATAGGCCAAATCAATGCGTACAAATTGAGAAAGGGAGAGAGATGATACCTTGCTATCGAAGATCTATGGATCAAATCCAAGTTTTCAAGGTCTAATTTGTGCAATCAAGAAGGATGGACAGGTTGGGGAGAGGTCGAAACCGAGAGAGAGAGTTAGAAAGAATGAAGGCCAGCTAGGGCAAGAAAAAAGACCGTTGATTTTGAATTGAAGGTTGGTGCCACAGGCGGCGCCGTGTCTTGTGGCGCTCTGCCAAGTCAAAGGTCATGTTGGCCGCATCCAGGAACATATGACGCCGAGACATGTTAGCTCGGCGCCGTAGGTCATGGCGTCGACCACCAGGGTCTAGAATCGGGATTACGACTCTCAGGGGTGTAGACATGAATTTTTGACAAAAGAAGGGCGAAAATGAAAAAAATCAGTTCCACTGGTTCCGCCACTGCTGGTGCCAACATGGAAGAGA
The DNA here is from genome assembly GCF_019320115.1 of Miscanthus floridulus. Taxonomy (NCBI): domain Eukaryota; kingdom Viridiplantae; phylum Streptophyta; class Magnoliopsida; order Poales; family Poaceae; genus Miscanthus; species Miscanthus floridulus. The sequence continues at coordinate 8,755,887 of NC_089585.1, forward strand.
CTTCTGATACATGTACATTAGTGAACGCAAACTTGATATCCAACCTTTTGGCTCCTGTGTTTAATTAATTTTGAAAACAACTATAGCCATTTTTAGAGGAACAATGACGGAAGAATTTCACTAAGGGTGTGTTTTTTTCCGTGGACGTTCCTAGCCCGGTTAGACCATGAGAGCCTGGGTACCGAGGGCAGGCCCAGCAGGTACAACGACGGCTTGTTTGGTTCCATTCCTCGGCCAGGCTAGGTAGGGATCGTGTTTGTTTGCCACCGGAACTTGTTATTGACATTACATCGAGCACTTGGTTCGCATGAGAAGTCCACCACCAGGGGAGAATCACGCGAGCTCGTCGTCGGTGCCCCATGCCTACGCCGGCGACGAGTGGGCCGGCCCAAGCTCGAGGCCTTCCGCCTGGCGACGAGCGCGAGCACACCTAGCACAGTGAGCCCGAGCTCGAGGCCTTGCACATCGATGCCTGCAGCACGGCGAGCGCGCGCACACCCATGGCAGCATAGTTGTCCTTGAGGGCCAGCCCGAAGAGCGCCCCCGCTATGTGCTTCCCCGCCTCGGGGACTGACGCGCCCGACCGGAGCACCTCGACGAGCGCTGCCATGGGCCCCGGTGCACACGATGCACACTTTGTTGGCGGGATCTTGGGTGACGGCGAGCTCGAGCGCTTCGTTCCCACCTCCACCAAGGATGAGCGTGACGGTGAGGACCGGGCAGCCGCCGGACACCGGAGGCGGCGAGCGAACGGGGGAGGGTGAGGCAGGTAGTGGCGTAGCACTACGTACCGAAGTGGAGACGGAAACCGAGAGGTGACGGAAACCAGCGCGTTCGGAAGGAGAGAGCCAGACTGAGCAAGGCCTGGAGAAAACGAGACCCATTTCCGTTTCCCCCCAAGCCTGGCTGCGGACTGCTTTAAGCAGCGTGCAGGCCTGGCCCGTGGAGCGACCAGGGAAACAAACAAGTCTACTTGCAGCCCACGAGCCTGTCCCTGGCTCCTGTCCAAGCAAACATATAGGCTCTAAGAAATTCACTAAGGATACATTTTTAGAGGAACAATGACAGGAGAATTTCACTAAGGATCCAACAGCTTGGTTAGTTTTCTTTTTATGATTACTCCTATTTTTCATCTCATAGGGCAAATGTGATATTTTAAGAATCCCAACTGGGGTCAGGTGGACAGAAGGAACTCGTGGATCTTGGGCCTGAATGTTCGGGCGACGGCGGACCACGCGGCCTGCGTCGGGTGGACGTCGTCCCAGTAGAAATGCTTGCTCGGGTCATCACACAGCGTGTACTGCCGCCTGCCGCTGTCATCCTGCTGCCCGCAGTGGCCGTCGGCGCTGAAGCTCTCGCAGCACGGCCGCCTCGGCTCCGCGAACCTCTCCGCTGCCGGCACGTCCTCGACGAAGGCGGCGAAGGGCGTGTTGAGGTCGAGCAGGAGGAACGTGCGGTTGGCTGGGTCGAGCGCGGCGAGCACGGACTGGAGCGCCGCGTTGTGCTGCGCGGCGCCCGCGTTGGCGAGCGGGTCGCACGCGGAGTAGTTGAGCGCTCGGGTGAAGAGCGGCGTGCACCCCATGGGGTGCAGGTTGGTGACCACCACCTTGCGCATGCCCACCTCGTCGCGCAGCCGCCGCAGCTGCTCCCGGAGCTGCCGCACCACCGCCGGGATATACGCGATCGCGGCCTGCGTGCATGCTCACTGTTCAGTACTAAGTAAGACAGCGACGAGATATGGTATATGGTGGTGATAACTGGCGTACGTACGGTTGTGCTGTTGTCCTTGTCGGCGGCGTAGGAGTAGTCATTGCCGGCAACTGCGGCGGGGCTCCATCGCCACGTGCTTTAACTCGCGTTGCATTGCTCACTTCACTTCTTCACTACGAATAGCACAGGGGAGTACTCAACTGACCTATGAAGTCGGTGAGGACGCGGCCGTCGGAGAAGCCGTACGGGTCGTACCACGCGCGGGTCAGCTCCCGCCCGAGGTCGCCCAGGTTCCCCGTGTCCGCGTACGAGTCCCCGAACACCCACACCGGCGACGATTGCTTGCCGGCGTTGTTGTCGCAGCCGCTTCCGCTCCCACTTCCGCCGCTGCTAGCGTCGCCCTCGTCCCTGTGCTTGCGCAGCGCCTCTGCCGCCGGCGTCCTCGTCAACGCCGTGAAGCCTGCATCGTGTCATGATTCATGAGTGAGGAATCAAAGTTAGGATTAACAAATGCTGTGGCTGGAGATGTTTGTTTTCCTTCTTCTTACAGATGAGAAGCAGCAGCAGGAGCGTCGTCGTCGACGTCGACACGGTAGCCGCCAAAGCTTGGCGAGGGAGGCGGAGGCCACGACGGCGGCGATGATTCGTGTGCTCCATCTCCGTCGCGTCGCGTGGCCCTGCCCTGCCCTCTCTGCTTCTCTGGCTCTCCCAAGGCTGCGCCTCTGTGTATATATATACACAGAGGTAGATCAGAGTATCAGACTGGCGTAGCTCGCGCCTACTGGGGCAGGATTTTTTTTTTGCTGAATAATATTTTTTTAAATTAAATATTTGGTATAAACTTGCACCTTAGGCTTATTTATTAGTACTAACCGGAAGCACACACACTAAACGCAACCCAACTCAACGCCAACACATAAGAGCTTGTTGATACATTCGTATCCACGCTAAGACGAATATGAATGCATCCAAACAAAATCTAACTGGAATATTTTCATTACGTAATTTCAGATGCGCGACTTATAGGCTGCAGCCAGGCGTGTGAGCACAATTGAGGCTCCAAGAATACGGAGTAAGGATATTTGTAAAGGCTAAGAACACGGCACTATTTAAGTGCAAGACTTGGTGTTGAGAGCATTTAGACTTAGTGCTATGACTTTCTTTTATCTTTGACCGTGCTATTAAGGGGGTCAAGATGGCAAACTGATCATAGATCAGTTGGTTGAGTTCTATGCGGTGGAACCTGTCCATCCGGATTTAAGTCCTCGACTTGGCACGGGTGATCGTATTTTTCTGGATTTATTCCAGGATTTAACGGTGCTATGCTTTTAGTGGTAGGCGACGTTCCCGTCGACAGCGAGGCGCCTATGGTGACTTTGTGAATCTCGAGATCTGCCGGCTCAGTCATTTGGAGGTGCTCATATGGGTAAGGTTTGCGTACGTATGTTCATAGGGGTGAGGGCGCTATGCTTTCAGTGGTAGGCGACGTCTCTGTCGACAGCGAGACGTCTGTGGTGAATTTATGAATATCGAGATCTGCCGGCTCAGTCATTTAGAGATGCTCACATAGGTAGGATTTATGTACGTGTATTCATAGGGGTGAGTGTGTGTGCGTGTTATGGACATCTACGTTGTACTATGTAATTCTAAAAAAAGGTCAAGATGAGTAGCTTGATCAAAGTTGGGGGCGAGAGTGTTTAAAACTCTGACTAAGTCAACTCAAGAGTGGCCCTAAAGAGTAGATGATTTGTCGATGCTCTCAGAAGTTTGAATTGGACAAGATACGACTTCCAACTGATTTGGAATTCAAGTTTAAAGTGCACCAGACCAGTTAATCAAAGGCCCAACAAATCATCCAGTGGCACTGTGTAAACTTGAACTAGTCGTGGCCAAGGGTACTTAGTGACTCACATGAGCTTAACCCTTAGCTGGTGCTCCAATGTGGATTATGGGGTAATAGAAACTACTTTATATACCATGAAAAAAAACTAATTGTCTCTTGCCTACTCTCTGTCCCAAATTTACAGTCGTTTTGGTATTCAAATTAAGTCCCAGATTGAATGTCGTGGGCCATCTATGCGGGTTCCCTGCCTATAGAAAGCAACTCCAACTTCCCTCAACTAGGAAACCTACCCAGCTTTATCCTTCCGTAGACGGTGGTGGTAAAGCTCTGACTGCTCTGTGCGTCCAGCAATGATGGCAAACGTAGGGGTGAGGGCGTTATGCTTTCAGTGGTAGGCGACGTTCCCGTCGACAACGAGGCGCCTGTGGTGACTTTGTGAATCTCGAGATCTGTCGGCTCAGTCATTTGGAGGTGCTCATATGGGTAGGGTTTGCGTACGTGTGTTCATAGGGGTGAGGGCGTTATGTTTTCAGTGGTAGGTGACGTCCCTGTCGACAGCGAGACGTCTATGGTGACTTTATGAATCTCGAGATCTGCCGGCTCAGTCATTTGGAGGTGCTCACATGGATAGGATTTGCGTACGTGTATTCATAGGGGTGAGTGTGCGTGCGTGTTATGGACATCTACGTTGTACTATGTAATTCTAAAAAAAAGGTCAAGATGAGTAGCTTGATCAAAGTTGGGGGCGAGAGTGTTTAAAACTCTGACTAAGTCAACTCAAGAGTGGCCCTAAAGAGTAGATGATTTGTCGATGCTCTCAGAAGTTTGAATTGGACAAGATACGACTTCCAACTGATTTGGAATTCAAGTTTAAAGTGCACCAGACCAGTTAATCAAAGGCCCAACAAATCATCCAGTGGCACTGTGTAAACTTGAACTAGTCGTGGCCAAGGGTACTTAGTGACTCACATGAGCTTAACCCATAGCTGGTGCTCCAATGTGGATTATGGGGTAATAGAAACTACTTTATATACCATGAAAAAAAAAACCTAATTGTCTCTTGCCTACTTTTTGTCCCAAATTTACAGTCGTTTTGGTATTCAAATTGAGTCCCAGATTGAATGTCGTGGGCCAAGCAACTGCAACTTCCCTCAACTAGGAAACCTACCCAGCTTAACTTATCAGCTGACTTATTACCTAAAATATATAATATTTTTTTCTCACAGTAAAATAGCTTCAGACGATTTTAATACCAGCCGAACATTATCCTTCCGTAGACGGTGGTGGTAAAGCTCTGACTGCTCTGTGCGTCCAGTAATGATGGCAAACGTAGGGTTATGTAGCCCATTTTCCTCCTGCCTTGTTTGTTGACTTGTCAACCCAATGCACTGTATGAACAGGGCATGCATCAAAATCACCATTCATCTCTCCCTCCCGTATGCTCTCATCCTCATTGTCGTTGGATTTGCATATACTATTTGTTGTTATATGAGCCTGAATTACCTGCCTTTGTTGCTACTACCTCCGTCCATGAAAAAAAATACAATTACAGAATTCGTGTTGGTCAAACTAACTCAAGTTTAACTAAATTTATAATAAATATTATTCGTATGTATGTCTTTAAATAAATTTATTATAAAAATATATTCGGTAACTAATCTAATGGGACTTATTTTTTTATCATGAATGTTAGTACTTTTTTATATAAATTTAATTAAACTTTAAACTATTTAACTCCTCCAAAAGTAAGAATTGTATTTTTTTTTTTTTTTGACGGAGGGAATACTTGCTAACACAGATAGATAGATACATTCAGAGCAAGACGAGTACAATTAAGCAACGTGGTGGTAGGTCTAGTCTGGTCTGAATGTCTGAATGTGTGATGGCCGATGGACTACCCCCGTCCAACCCATCCTATGTGGCTACCAATGCAGGATGCAGCATGCAGGCGTACGTACGTGGCAGATTGAATCGGCAGACAAGTAGAGAGACACTCCAAGAGAACAGTACAACGCAAGCTTCCAAGCAGCTCTGCTGCGGCTGGTGCTGTATTGTGATTGTGCATCCTCGTTCTTCTTCCTCCTCGGCCACACAGTTGCCTATTTTTCAGCCCGTTCACCGGTAGTCTGATAAACTCGACTGGTGCTGATTTGTTATGAGAAGAAAATACTGTACCATAACTAATAAGTCATGTCTGAAACCAACAAGCGAACGAGCTGTTTGGCTCAACGGAATGTCCTGACTGCCACTAGATCGCCATATATAAACAAACAAGAGCAAGGGTCCGTGGTCGCCGTATCGCATGCGGAGAATCTTGGCTTGCAGGAATGGATGCTATGCAGATGCACTTGATGATCCCAGTCATCTACATACAGTCAGTCATAAAGCTAAGTCAACCTGCTACCACCAGTGCATATGCTTAAGCGACCGGCACTACTAGCTAGTTCTAAGGCCAGTCAGCTACACCAGCAGGGCCGTCAGCCGTGGCGAGGGAATATTGATCACATGGAAATTGCGACAAACCGATAATGTCGGAAAGTTTATGCACGCATGTCGTCCTCTTCAGCCAGCGGCGTAGGGTGCGTGGCCCGTCATCACGAGGCCACACTGGCCACATGGAAATTGCGACAAACCGATACTGTCGGAAAGTTTATGCACGCATGTCGTCCTCTTCAGCCAGCGGCGTAGGGTGCGTGGCCCGTCATCACGAGGCCACACTGACCACATGGTCCACTGGTAAACAAAAACTACACAAGTAGCAGTACTATGGTTAAAAGAAAACATTTATCATGGCCGTGCGCCGATCCGTGTTGCGTTAATCTACTTACATGTGTTTATAAGGATGAGTATACGTACGTGTTGTGGGCATCTGTGTTGTACTGTATAATTCTAAAAAAACGATTCTAACTAGGACGTTGTTTGCCCATGTATTTGTACAGCTATACTACATATAGATCGTTACCGGCCGGTAGGTAAACAGGATTATACTATGAGCACCTCGCATTATACTCGCGTCAGACAAAACTCCTCTTAGAACATCTATAACAAATTACTGTATTATTACACAGCCTGTACCTAGGATTTTGTGGCCCTAAAGCGAAACTCACAGAATGAGATCCCTATATTTTTTCCAAATAAAATAATGAAAATGTAATTTTGTTTTATTATACTACGGCATATAATTTTCAACAATAAGAACTACAATAGGTGTTTAATCCTCTCAAGCTAGCACTGAACAAACCACTAGAGAGAACACACATTATTACCCTAACTAAGAAGTTAGATGAGAATGAGAATTTTTTAGATAATAGGAAAAAAAAAAGTATTCGGCTTCATCCCATCAAAGAGAAATCAGACCGACTTATTACAAGCTAGCACTTTAAGACAAACAAGTAAAATTATGACAAAATGAACTCAAGACCCAATTCTAAAAATCGAATGCCATCCAAAGGACACAAAATGGTTCAATGTTGCAGTCTCTAAATTATGGTAAGCCTCCAACATGAGCGCTTGTCGTTCTTCATAATGTTGCAATTGGGCCCAGAAGGCAGAAACGAACTAGGCCAATGTGCCTCCCTGAATAGAACCAACAAAAGCGATTTAGGTCAGTATTGTCAAAAAAATTTTTGTTTCGTGTTATCCAAATCAACCATAACATGGCCGCTAGCTGCACCAGTTAGTGAAAAGGATCGAAATGTTTTATCTTTCCAAGAATATCAAACATTAAATAAGTTCTAGCATTTTGAGGTGCTTTGATTCCTAACACTATATTATCCTCGTTGTAGTCGCGCTACTTGAGCTGTAAAACTACCTATCATCGTTTTCGTTTCTATCATCAGATATTCGCCAACTCTATGCCCTCCCAATATACGATTTGGTACCTAAAATTGATTCCTTCGCGCCCGTGGGCCGTGGCTGCTCCCCTCGCAGCCTCCGCCCATCCTGGGCACATACGCAAGGTTGTGGTCAAAGCCAACTAGCAGCAACCCATGGTCCACATAGTACACTGTACACATCGCTTTTCACCTACTTGGCGTTGACGACATGGGCGCCGAGCAGCTCCAAATGTCAATGGAGCTCTCTTCCCCGATTCCCCGTGGGGAATTCACCCATTAAGGAACTGGGATAGGACCCGATTCCCCGTGGGGAATTCACCCATTAAGGAACTGGGATAGGACCCGATTCCCCGTGGGGAATTCATAGGATGAATTATACCCCCATGGGGGATTAAACGGGGCTGAAGTTATCCCTGTCGGGGATCACGGGGGCAAGGATGGTACGTAGGCCCCCGTCCCCGCTCCCCACGGAGACCCGATTCCAAAGGCCCATATATTAACAAGGCCCAATACATGTGATATATAAGCAATGTTGTAACCCTAGCTCCTCACTTCCTCAGTCCCCAACTCGCCTTCTCGTAGCCGCCAGCCAGCACTCATGCTTCCTCCACTCTATCTAGTTAATCCACGCGACCACGCCGCACGGAGACAGGGCGAGGCTAGCAGGCATATGCGGGCGACTGAACGTGTGTGCAGATGTCTGCGCTGCACTTCTACAGCCAGCCACCAGGCGGGAGTGGCGGACTGCCGGGGCTGCAGATCTGCAGAGCTAGGAGCAGCACGAGCCGCTGCAAGCCAAGTTTCATATTCTCACTGGTCGGCGGCTACCCCACTATTTCTAGCTATTGGTTTCTCCTCTCAGTGATACATTTTTTTTATTGCCTTCCTTCTCACGTCCTAGATTGGAGCTTGCCGATTGGAGCTTCTTGCGGAAGGCATCTGGTGCACAGTCCGATTGATGCTTTGAAACATGGCCTTGAGGACTTTATGGCCGGATTGGATCCCGTTGGCTGTGGATGTGTTGATTTATAAATTTGTGATGTCTTTTGTATCATGAATTTGTTTGTATACCATTAACGTGAATTCGTGAATACATGAATGGTTGACATCAAGATGAACTATCATGAACTGACGCAGATCATGGGGATCCCCACGGGGACTAATTCCCCGCACGGGGACAGGGATGGGGAGCCCGTGACTCTTGACAGGGACGGGGATGGGGATGGGGAGGCGCTCCCCAAGGAGAAATTCCCCATTGACATCTGGACGTGCAGCAAAACACGAAACTCCTCCATGCTTGCCGTGCTCAAACTACTCAAGCGCACATTCCTCGTTGTAGTCACGCCACTTGAGCCGTAAAACTACCTATCATCGTTTTCGTTTCTATCATTAGATATTTGCCAACTATATGCCCTCCCAATATACGATTTGGTACCTAAAATTGATTCCTTCGCGCCCGTGGGCCGTGGCTGCTCCCCTCGCAGCCTCCGGCCATCCTGGGCACATACGCAAGGTTGTGGTCAAAGCCAACTAGCAGCAACCCATGGTCCACATAGTACACTGTACATGTCGCTTTTCACCTACTTGGCGTTGACGACGTGGGCGCCGAGCAGCTCCAAATGTCAATGGAGCTCCCTTCCCCATGGGGAATTCACCCATTAAGGAACTAGGATAGGATAAATTCTACCCCACGGGGGATTAAACGGGGCTGAAGTTATCCCCGTCGGGGATCATGGGGGCAGGGATGGTACGCAGGCCCCGTCCCCGCTCCCCACGGAGACCCGATTCCAAAGGCCCATATATTAACAAGGCCCAATACATGTGATATATAAGCAATGTTGCAACCCTAGCTCATCACTTCCTTAGTCCCCAACTCGCCCTCTCGCAGCCGCCAGCCACCGCTCATGCTTCCTCCACTCTATCTAGTTAATCCACGCGACCACGCCGCACGGAGACAGGGCGAGGCTAGCAGGCACATGCGGGCGACTGAGCGTGTGTGCAGATGTCTGCGCTGCACTTCTACAGCCAGCCACCAGGCGGGAGTGGCGGACTGCCGGGGCTGCAGATCTGCAGAGCTAGGAGCAGCACGAGCCGCCGCAAGCCAAGTTTTAGATTCTCACTGGTAAGCATTCGGCGGCTACCCCACTATTTCTAGCTATCGGTTTCTCTTCTCAGTGATACATTTTTTTATTGCCTTCCTTCTCACATCCTAGATTGGAGCTTGCCAATTGGAGCTTGTTGCGGAAGGCATCTGATGCACAGTCTGATTGATGCTTTGAAACATGGCCTTGAGGACTTTATGGCCGGATTGAATCCCGTTGGCTGTGGATGTGTTAATTTATAAATTTGTGATGTATTTGTATCATGAATTTGTTTGTATACCATTAACGTGAATTCGTGAATACATGAATGGTTGACATCAAGATGAACTATCATGAACCGACGCGGGTCACGGGGATCCCCACGGCGACTAAGTCCCCGCACGGGGACGGGGATGGGGATGGGGAGGCACCCCCGAGGAGAAATTCCCCGTTGACATCTGGACGTGCAGCAAAACACGAAACTCCTCCATGCTTGCCGTGCTCAAACTACCCAAACCACACATTCCACCTCCTCGAATCCTCGATCGACCAGATTGTGCCTTTTTTATCTTTCTTCGGCTGGCTGGAAAAACGGCTGATGTTGACGTTGATTTGTTGTGAGGTATTTCGTTGAAACGGTGTTGATAAGTTCGAACGAACAGGGCGCAGAAAGGTTCGCGGATCTGAGCTGAGATGGTCATGCAGCGTGCTGCTGTGTCCTGTGGCCAGCAGGGACGACAGCGGAATTTCTACTAGGGCGGAATTTCTTTCCCGACACATGCCGCATGCAAATAGGTGGTTGTCACATTGAGGCCCAAGCTAGACCCATGACTTCCTCATGTGAAAATCACTCTTTTCCGTGAGACATTTGTAAGAACTATTGTACTTCATTTCACTAGCTAGCGGTCTCTCAACCCTCTAACGCCTAGGAAAACGACTTGACGTGGTAAATTACTGTCATGCACTGAGCTGCCATTGGGCCTGCTACGGCCTACGGGGCTACGAAATGGGCTAGTGTTGGTGGCTATAAAGGTTCAGAGCATATTCTAGGCAGAGGGCATCGAATCGAACAACCCGAACCTGAGCTCGTCTTCTCCTTCGTCTAGGACTCAGACCCCTTGCTGTTCTTGCTAACTTTCTCCGAAATCCTTGTTGCATAAACTCCCTCTGATTCCCGGGTATTGTATCAGTTACTCTTGTATTTGTTTCATCGCCTAAACTTGATGCCAATTTCTAGATATAAAAGCCAGCCATACATTTATCTCATTGAAACTTAGAGAGGCCGTGGCTGGAAACCCACTTTGCACTTTGACTTTCTGAGTTCTGACCACTGGAACTGGAACTCTGATTCTTTATTCCGTTCGCATCCCTAGTTTTTTTAGGGTGACTTCGTTCGCATCCCTAGTTTCGCATAGAATTTTTGCCTTCATGGGTGGATTCATCAACTCGTGTCATCACCTAATGAGTCCAGCTGTTGTGGCCTTGTGGCCTGTGGGGAAGATGGGAGACTGCATGGGCTTTAAGCCACAACAGGCCATACCAATAGCCCATGTCATCATGTTTGCTATACTTGTAGCAAAATTCATGTTTATCGTCGGGTCTACTACGCCATAGCCTATTTAAAAAAAACACTATGCCATAGCCTAAGAGCATGTCCAACAGTCTTTCTAGAGCTCATTTCCTAAATCATCATTTGCATAAAAAATATTTTTTTTCTATATCGTTTTACTTTGCAATAGTTTTTCTATATCTTGTATCCACTAGACAGTCATTCTCGTTTTCTATCTTTGACTAGTGACAAATCTAAAATAGGAGATGACTATATTTGGATAACTAAGTAAAGAGATTGTTGGAGGTTTTTTCATCAAAATCTCTATTCTTAGGGCACGTTTAGATCCTCTCCTCTAAACTTTAGAGCTAAAGTCTCCAAACAACTGATCTAAAGTTAGCTCTAAACTTTAGCCTACCTCGCATTAGAGCTTTAGATCTCAAAACTGAGCTAAAGTGCTCTAAAACTTTTAGAGCTCTAAAGTTTAGAGGAGATAATCCAAACATACTCTTAGTCAACTAGGAAGGATATGAAGAGTCTCTTTGATGTTCTCTAAGGGTGCTCGTTGACAGCCAGGTCTGGTAGCACATGCCACGACTCAATGTATTGATGGATCTCCTTTTAATCTATATCTTTTATAATCCTAAAACCCATTAGTCGTTTTATCTCGACATACAAGCAGTCCACCTCAGTAGTCTACTATCACATGCATTTAATTGTCGTCATTAGTATGCCACGCATCCACTACCATTAATTCACAATAATCAATTTCTTTAAATAAATAATTTAGTCTAATTTCATTCTAATTCATCCGCAATTCCTATAGCAACACACGAGGTATGCTTCTAGTTTCTTATAAATCTAATCCTCACTACAAGTTTTATCTGAACATATGCAACCCATCCACGTTATTCTCTAATAACTATCCACATCATCTTTCACTAATAGTCATGTCATCTCACTAACTTCCAACCTCTTAACAATTAACATGATCAAATTTAATAAGAATGGATGTAAGAACAATGAACTCATATATATGTAATAATAATTTTATTCCTAAGAGAGTATCACAGTAATGCGTGAGTTATCTTTCTAGTTACTATAGATAGATAAGACAGACGTTTGTGGGTTAAGGGCCTATTTGGTAGGGCTCCGGCTCCTTCAAAAACAGCTCTGGCTCTAGATCTTGTGCTGGAGCAGATTCTCTGGTGGAGCTAGAGCTGTTTTGGGAAACCGTTTGGCTGAACAGCTCCTCATGTCTATTATGAATGGCTAAGATAGGGACATTGTCCAAAATGCCCCTGGCTGAACAGCTCCACGTGTTTGTTATATGCTTGCAGATGTATTTATATTTTAGTGTTTTCAAAATTAAAAAAATGCAATTTTATTGACAAGCAATAAATAATTAGTGGCTTATTTATATTGCAAAGTCATGGCCCAACTATTACATGCATGTTAACAAAAGTACACATATGTACACCACAATTCTTGGTACAACCAAACACATGCTCATGTAGATCTAGATAGGTAGATTGCCCTTGCAAGGTCATCTCGAAATGTATCCATGTTCCGGTCACTAGATTCTGAAGTTGATGTATCACCAATATTTCTAGTAGGAACATGCTTGCTATAGCGTGAAGGTATAGTGGGCACGTAATCAGGATTATGGTCACATTTACTAAAATATTTGTCTTGCGCATTGTTCTCACGAATGAAGTTATGTAGACACATGGTTGCACCAACAATCATCTTTTGCTTCTCTATTGGGTAACTCAGCATTTTGAGAAGGATTCTCCACTTCATTTTCCACCCACCAAATGAGCAACAAGGGCGCTAGCAAATAGATTATTTTGATTGGAACGCAACAATACCATAGCTTTTGAAATCCACTCATAATCATCAGAACCACTGTCATCCATGTCAGAACCAGAAGAACTAGATATGTACACACAAATAAAAAAGGACACTAATGAATATAAGCCGAAACATGCACAAATAAAACATGGTCTTATTACTCAAATCATTACAATTGTACGAAACAAATAAAACATCACAATTTAGTATAAAATCTAAATAGAAGGATACATGGTCATGCAACATAAATGGAACGCTATGCTCTACTTGGGTACATCATTTCTAGTCATCCACTCATGTTTCCTCCTCAACCAATCAAACCTATCCTCGTGAGTCCACAAAGTCATGAACATCTCTCTCTCTGCCTTCTTGGTAAAAAGTATGGTAGCAATGAAATGCTCATCTGTTCTTAGAGCAGCACCAAACTCCACAACTAAGGCCATGACATCATGTATGGAACATCCAGGTTGTTCCTCCCTCCTTGCAATAGACTCACAAGAAACAGTTGTCCTCTCATTCATCTCAACAATTTTACCCATCTGTTCTTGGAACCAATTACCTGTACTTGTCTTAGGTTTCTTTCCTTTGTTGGTAACTGTCCCTCCGCTTCTCTTTCCTAGTGCACTAGTTAGTGTCACCGCCTCTGGTTCAATGTCATCATCGATGTTGTCTTCACCTTCTTCATCAACATTGATGGGTGAATTGTCACATGATGGGCTCACTTGGGAAGGTGGTACACCACTAGAGGCACACCATGCATCATCACCAGTGTTACAAAGATCTCCAAACATAATTTCCAACTTGTCTTCATTCTGGAGGCCTCTGTGCCTGAACCGCATGCATCCCTTAATTTCTTGAATTCCAAAAAGAAAATAATTATTGGGTGAATTCCAAAAACAAAAAATTGCAACCCTAGTGATGATGCTTACTTTTGATGTCTGCTTCCACCAACTCTCTGGCATGTCAATATTCTTTCTCCCTGCATCCCATCCAATGCCTATCTGCTTGTTGGTAAGCTTCTTCTAAACAACATATTCACCTTTCAATTTATCCCATTTATTCTTGAATTGCCTTCTACTATACTCAACCCTAGTCCATTCTTTGAACCTTTGAATTACATTTTTATAGCCAATCTTACTCAAATGAGTTTTCGCATGGTTCCCTTTCTGAACTTCATCGACAAAAATGTCATACAATATACAAGTATTCTCATCATCCCAAACGGCCTCGCTATTGTGTGCAAATTCATGTTCATAAGATGGTGGCAAGCTACATATTACGACTATGCAAATATTTTCATCAAGCAAATCTCAAAGTTCCAGAATATGACTACTACTAAACATGCATAAATGATCTCTACAAAAGGAAAACGACTACTACTACATGATGCAGGTGTATACCTTGAATCAGGGAGATCAACGGTGCCAGATGTAGGGGTAGCGGGAATTGGTGGCCTCTGTGCATGGCTACTTCTAGCACCTCATCGCCGAACAGAGGCACCACGACCCTGAGTAGATGATGAGCCGCCAATCTCCCCATGAACACCCCCAGGATCTTAAGTTGTTCTCCAATCCGGCCCAAAAGCTACGGCACCTGATGCATAAAAATCCAGCCAATCCCAGCTCCCACTGCCATGAACATCGGTTGATGCACCTGCACACGAAGGGCGTAGGTTGGCTTGTTCACCACCGCTTGGGGCCATGCCACTGCCTGCAGGCGCGCCAGGCCACACACCGCCTCCTATGGATGCGCCCGGCCACAGGCCACCTCCTGCGCCCGTGCTCGCCTAGGCGCCGCCAACTGAGGGTGCTCCCGGCCATGGGCCCGCACCCACCGATGTGCCGCCAACTGTGGGCGGTCTCGGCCATGTGCCGCCCCCAGCCATGTGCCACCTCCTGGGGCCACGCCTGGACAAGGGCCGCCGCCCCGAGCCATGCTTGGCAGCCAGCCGATGGGGCCGGTGCCCACGGTGTCGCCTGTAGCTCACACGAGGAGGGCGTGGAAGCCTCCCACTGTCGCTCCTTCCAAGCCCACGACACCCATGGATCCATCTTCAGCGCCGCCAGATCTATCAATCTCCAGAACCCCCTCGCCATCTTGCCTCTCGGGCTATCGTGCATCTATGGAGGGAGGACAGAGCTTCTTCTCTCCACACCATGTGGCTTCAGCCTATGAACGAGCAGATAAGGTTGGTTGGGGAGACGATGGCAGATGATGTAATTTGTTATGAACTTTAGGGGCAAAGAGATACCGTGAGTGCTGGGTCTGACACAAGAGCTGGTGGAAGCTCGATTTTTTGGCTCTAGTGGAGCGCAGCGGCATATGAGAGCACATAAACCAAAAATCCTCCATGGGAGCCACTCGCTTAAAACCTTTTGGTTGGTGGAGCTATAAAATGACTTCAAAAGCTATGCGAGGAGCGGTACCAAACGGGCCCTAAATATATGTGGTTGGTAGTGCATGGGATTCTGTGTTTGGGATGGGTCCAAGTATATAATCTAAGGAGGAAAATTCAAAGTTCAATCCAAGCCCAACGGCTGATGTACGTCTAGTACAAATCCGTGTAACATTTTAGATTGTATTTTTGCTATCTACACTACTAGAGAACAGACTTTAGAACGATGTCCCAATTTGGCATTAGCCTCGGCATTTTTTGCCCTCGGGACTAAAGGTTCCTGCCCAACGGTCGTCCGCGGGGCAGGGGCCTTTAGTCCCGGCTAGTAATACCAGCCGGGACTAAAGCTTTTAGTCTTGGTTTGGGTGATGCCCCAGGAATAAAGATTAATCTTTAGTCCTGATTTGGACCCCTAACCGGGACTAATAATCCTGGCCTATAATTCAGCTCATTTCTTCCTCCCCGAGCCCAAGCCATTCCATTCAAACTCACTGCCTCTATTTTTCAGCTTGCTGTTGTTCTTGCTCTCTCCCCCTCCATTGGTGTTGCTCTTCGATTTTGGAGGTAACAAACTTAATCCTCTTATGTTTTATCAGTAGCTTATCTCATTTTGCGATATAGATGCATGTGTAACTTTATATGTTGGACTTTATTATGATTTTATATGTAAACTTAGAAAATTGTAGAAAATCCGTACTAGTTGAACTTGCGGACCGTGTTCAAGTCGGCGAGCATGTTCTCTGCCGAGCGGTAACGGACGTCAAGGAGGAGCTTTGATTCTACGAGGGAGAGCGGCAACGGTCGTGGAAGACCGTGTTCTCTTTCTCGTAGAATCGGAGCTCTTCCTTGGCCTAGTACGGTGCCATCCGGTAGAGAAATGCTCGCCGAGTTGATCACGTAAGCAAGGTCAACTAGTACGGATGGTTATTTATTGAAACATGTTTTTGAGCTATAATTTGATGGATATTTGATAACTTCAGACCTACAAATGTCATCTACAAATGTTACTATCCTCGGCAACCTAAACGTCCGCGAGCTCGTCGATATTGAGCAGGTCACTTAGAATTATTTTTTCCATGAAATGAACTACTTAGAAATCATGCCTTTTTTTAGAATTAAATTTTCCATGAAATGAAAAACTTAGTAAATAGTTAGAAAATTATAGAAAATTCGTACTAGTTGAACTTGCGGACCATGTTCAGCTCGGCCAACATGTTCTCTGCCGAGCGGTAACGGATGTCAAGGAGGAACTTTGATGCTACGAGGGAGAGCGGCAACGGTCGTGGAAGACTGTGTTCCCTTTCTCGTAGAATCAGAGCTCTTCCTTGACCAAGTACGGTGTCGTCCGGTGGAGAAATGCTGGCCGAGATGATCACGTAAGCAAGGTCAACTAGTACGGATGGTTATTTATTGAAACATATAAAATCCGTACTAGTTTTGTTTAAATATATCATTTTAGAAAATATGAAATTTACACTAGTTTGCAAAAATAAGTATAGAAAGTAGATGACAACTGGTACCAGATCATCGGCCTCTTGTTCAGTTACGAAACGACTGAGGCCAGAACTCCCTCTCATTATCTGCGGCAAGTGTAAGCAGAAGATTGTGATGGAGTACCGAGTCAAGAGACAGGGACCCAACAAGGGTCGTGTTTTCTACAAGTGCCCGGATCGCGATGTGAGTTTCTTACGCATTTTATCTTTATAGCTAATTGACCTGCTTTTCTTGAATATTTTTGACTAAATATTTTTTGGCTTTAATTACAGTGGGAGGGCAATGGATGCGATGATTGGTACTGGGAGGAAGATTATGCTATATACGTGCAGAATTTGGGTGCGCTTGAGGTAGCGGCTGCTGCTGATGAGGCAGTGAGCCAGTAGGAGAAGCTTATTGATATTCAACAGAAGAATGATTTGTCTGTTTTAGTTGCGTACGATCACGAAATAATTATGTTACTGAAGTGCATTATAGTTTTAGTTTGTTTAGTGATAGTTGGGATTGCTTACGTTATAGCCAGACTTAGTTAATTAATCAACCGTGTGTGTGTCATTTATGTTGTGTAATAAAATACTAAATTATGTTCAAGGTTTTATAATTTGTCATGTAATACAGGTTATGTCACGCCATTGGATGTACAATGCCGATCGCCGCTCCCAAGACTTTATTGAGGGCTTGCACTATTTCTTAGGTGTGGCCGAGGCAAATAAGCGGGATGGTTTCATGTGCTGTCCATGTGCCCTATGTAAGAATTTAAAGGAATATTCAAGCTCAATGAGTCTTCATTCACATTTGCTTAAGTCAGGTTTCATGTCAAACTATATATGTTGGACTAAGCATGGAGAAAGCGGGGTCATGATGGAAGAAGGTGAAGGAGAAGATTTAGACATTGATGACATTATTGCTCAGTATGGTGCCTTTGATGATACTACAATGGGGGGAGATGAAGAAGAGATAGCGATAGAAGATGATCTCAGTGATGCTCTTAGCGATGCCATTCGTGATGCACAACAAGAATGGGAAAGTGAAAAAGAGAAAGTTAAGTTCGAGCGCATGCTTGAGGATCATAGGAAGTTGCTATATCCGACGGCCGAAGAGGGGCAAAAAAGCTGGGTACAACACTGGAATTGCTACAGTGGAAGGCAAAGAATGGTATATCCGACAAGGCATTTGGGAATTTATTGAACCTCATAAAGAAGATGCTTCCGAAGCTAAATGAATTGCCCACCACTACGTACGAAGCAAAAAAGGTTGTCTGCCCATTGGGATTAAAAATCCAAAAGATACATGCATGTCCTAATGACTGCATCCTCTACCATGGCAATGAATACGAGAATTTGGATGAATGCCCAGTATGTAAAGCATCGTGGTCTAAGATCAGGCGCGATGATCCTGGTGACGTCGAGGGTGAACAACGTCCTAGAAAGAAAATCCCTGCCAAGGTTATGTGGTATGCTCCTATAATACCACGCTTAAAACGTTTGTTCAGAAATAAAGACCATGCAAAGTTGTTGCGGTGGTATAAAGAAGACCGTAAGGTAGACAATATGCTGAGACACCCAGCTGATGGGTCCTAGTGGAGAGCGATAGACAGGGAATTTCCAGAGTTTGCAAATGAGGCTAGAAACTTAAGGTTCGCCTTAAGTACAGATGGTATGAATCCTTTTGGAGAGCAGAGCACTAGTCATAGCACTTGGCCAGTTACTCTATGTATCTACAACCTTCCTCCATGGTTATGCATGAAGCGGAAGTTCATTATGATGCCGATCCTCATCCAAGGTCCGAGGCAACCTAGCAACGATATTGATGTCTATCTGAAGCCATTAGTTGAAGAACTTCTAGTTTTATGGAACAAACCAGGTGTACGTGTCTAGGATGAGTACAAACAAGAACACTTTGACCTACGAGCAATGTTGTTCGTAACAATCAATGATTGGCCTACTTTAAGTAATCTTTCAGGTCAGACAAACAAAGGATATAATGCATGCACACATTGTTTTGATGACCTTGACAGTATATATTTGAAAAGATGTCGAAAGGTCGTGTACCTTGGCCATCGTCAATTCCTTCCGTTGAATCACCAAGTAAGAAAGAAAGGGAAGCATTTTAAAGGTAAGCCAGACCATCGGAAGAAGCCTCATAACCGAATTGGGGAAGATATACTCGTAATGGTCAAGGATGTGAAAGTACTATTTGGAAAGGGACAAGGCAGTAAATCTGTTCCCAAAGATGCTAAGGGACACGCACCCATGTGGAAGAAGAAGTCTATCTTTTGGGAGCTACCCTATTGGCAAGTCCTAGAGGTCCGCAACGCAATCGACGTGATGCACCTAACAAAGAATCTTTGTGTGAACCTATTAGGATTCATGGGTGTGTATGGGAAGCCAAAGGATTCACTTGAAGCATGCCAGGACTTGCAGGGCATGAAAGAACGAGATAACCTTCATCCAGAGAAGACAGATGATGGACGTCATTACTTAAGTCCTGTTAGCTACACGCTTAGCAAAGAAGAGAGGGACAGCATGTTCGAATGTCTAAGCAGCATCAAGGTCCCATCGGGATTCTCCTCCAATATAAAGGGTATAATAAATGTGCCAGATAAGAAATTCCTAAACTTAAAGTCCCATGACTGCCACGTTCTTATGACGCAATTGCTTCCAGTTGCTTTAAGAGGAATTCTACCTCCACATGTACGTCTAGCCACCGTGAAGCTATGTGCATTCCTTAATGCAATTTCTCAGAAGGCAATCAATCCAGTGGAACTAGCTACTCTACAGAATGATGTGGTTCAATGTCTTGTCAGCTTTGAGTTGGTGTTCCCTCCATCCTTCTTTAATATCATGACACACATCCTAGTTCATTTGGTGAAGGAGATTAGTATTCTTGGACCTGTGTTCTTACATAACATGTTCCCCTTCGAGAGGTTTATGGGAGTCTTGAAGAAATATGTGAAAGTCCGTTCTAAGCCTGAAGGAAGCATCGCCCAGGGCTATGGAACAGAGGAGGTCATTGAGTTCTGTGTTGACTTTATTCCTGACCTTGCCCCGATTGGCGTTCCCGAATCACGACACGAGGGGCAACTCAGTGGTAAAGGAACTTTAGGGAAGAAAACATATATCGGCATGGAAGACGATTATTTCAATAAAGCACACTACACAGTTCTTCAGAACTCGTCATTGGTGCATCCGTACATCAAGATACATAAGGAGTTCTTACGATCCAAATTTCCAGGGAAGACTGAAGCTTGGATTAGGCGTCAGCACATGGAAAGTTTCAGTGGTTGGTTGCGAAAAGAATGTCAAGGCGATGACAATATTAATGAGCAACTATATTTGTTGGCTAGGCAGCCATCGTGGCATATCCTCATGTACCAAGGGTACGAGATAAATGGGAATACATTTTACACAGTTGCCCAAGATAAAAGGAGCACCAATCAAAATAGTGGTGTTCGCATAGATGGAATAGATCCAAATAGGAATATACAAACATATTATGGCCGCATAGAAGAGATATGAGAACTAGACTATGCACCTAATTTTAAAGTCCCTTTGTTTTGGTGCCAATGGGTGAAGCTGACCGGAGGAGGGGTAACAGTCGACAAAGAGTATGGAATGACAACAGTGGACCTCAATAATATTGGGTACAAAGAGGAACCATTCGTCCTTGCTGCCGATGTGAGTCAGGTGTTCTATGTGAAAGACATGTCTACAAAATCAAAGAGAGGAAAAAACGAAGACATCAACTCAATGATCAATGAGCCAAAGCACCACATAATTCTTTCTAGGAAAATAAATATAATGGGAATTGAAGACAAGTCAGACATGTCAGAAGATTACGAAAGAAATGTCCGAATTCCACCCTTCATAGTGAAGAAAGATCCAAGCATCATGTTAAATGATGAAGACACTCCATGGTTACGACAAGATCATAACCAAGGGTCATACGTCAAGAAGAAATTCATTGTTATGCCCGCATGATACAACGATGCATGTTTAATATATTATGTTTTAGAGACGGATATTATATAATATGTTATGACTTCACAATTGTAGATCTTGCTGAGATGATCAAACTTGGTATTCAGAGTTTTTTCATCTGAGGTCATTTAGTGTCTCATTTGAGCAAGTTTGACCAAGTCAAATTTGGTCAAATAAAAAAATAACACTTTGACTCTAGTATTATGAACTCTAAATGACTTCAAATTGAAAAGTTTTGA
The DNA here is from genome assembly GCF_019320115.1 of Miscanthus floridulus. Classification (NCBI taxonomy): domain Eukaryota; kingdom Viridiplantae; phylum Streptophyta; class Magnoliopsida; order Poales; family Poaceae; genus Miscanthus; species Miscanthus floridulus. Next base: position 8,776,868 of record NC_089585.1, read on the forward strand.
ATACCAAGTTTGTTAAACTCAAAAAGATCTACAATTGTTGTTTTGGTCAACTTTCCATTTGAGAAAGTTTGGACGGTTCAAATTTGTGATTTTTAAATTTTGACGCCTACAAACTAGTTTTCGGGACCCTAGATTGTCTCAAATTGAAAAGTTTTGAATACCGAGTTTGTTAAGCTCATCAATATATACAATCCTTATATAGGCCATTTTTTCATTTGAGAAAGCTTGAATAAAATGTAGTTCAAATTTTACAAGTGTGTGACATAGTTTTAGAAAGTATATATGAGATTTAAGAAGTTGTGACTAGTGTTTGATAAAAATTTCTCAAATGGGAAAATGAGTTATGTAACAATTGTAGATCTTGCTGAGATGATCAAACTTGGTATTTAAAGTTTTTTCATCTGAGGTCATTTAGTGTCTCATTTGAGCAAGTTTGACCAAGTCAAATTTGATCAAATAAAAAAATAACACTTTGACTTTAGTATTATGAACTCTAAATGACTTCAAATTGAAAAGTTTTGAATACTAAGTTTGTTAAACTCAAAAAGATCTACAATTGTTGTTTTGGTCAACTTTCCATTTGAGAAAGTTTGGATGGTTTAAATTTATGATTTTTAAATTTCGACGCCTACAAACTAGTTTTCGGGACCCTAGATTGTCTCAAATTGAAAAGTTTTGAATACCGAGCTTGTTAAGCTCATCAATATATATAATCCTTATATAGGCCATTTTTTTATTTGAGAAAGTTGTAGAACAAAAAATACTACATTTTCTTTATTTTTATAGGTTCAACAAAAAAATCCTGTCAATTTTGGTCAAAAATCAAGAAAAAATTGAAACATTGACGTTACAATAATGTGATAATAAATTTCCTATCGAATAATATTAGTTTTATTAATTTTAAGTTAGAAATATATTTTTGCATTAACAAAATACTTAGTATTAGTAACATTTATATTCTATATTCATAAAAGAAATTAAAAACTTTAGGTTACAAAATTTTCCTATTTACAATAAATAATTAGTTAATCAATAGTATTTTTTAAAATAAATATTGCAAAGTATTGAAGTTGCTATGGAATTAATTGATTAACTTAGTATTAAACAAAAACAAAATTCCAGGCCTTTCCAATTACGCTGGCGGGTTGGCAAATTTTTCAGGGCTTCAGTCTCGGCCCAGACCAAGAACTGGGACTAAAGGGTGGGCGGCAATTTCAGTGCCCGCCAAAAAAAATACCTTTAGTCCCGGCTGGTAACACGAGCCAGGACTAAAGGCCATTTAGTCCCGGCTGGTAAGACCAACCGGGACTAAAGGATTGGACCTTTAGTCCCGGTTGATATTACCAGCCGGGACTAAATGTCCTTTAGTCCCGGCTGGTGTTACCAGCCGGGACTAAAGGGTCGCGGGCTATATATATCGAACGTCTGTTCTGTTCATCTTCGATCTCACCTCCGTCGCTCAGCCCCGCCTGGCTGCGCCATCCGCCGTCGTCGAGCTCGCCTCTGCCGCGCCGCCGTCGTCGTATACCCCCGCCCGGCCGCGCCATTCTCCGGGCCCGCATCGCCGCATCCCGTCTCTGCCGCCGCACCCGACCCCACCCTCCGTCGCCGATGCTTCCTGCGCGTCCACGCTGTACGGCCTCCGTCGAACTCGCGATCTTGATCTATGCTCTCGATCGGCCAAGTTTTTTAGATTTTTTTTACAAAGTCTCGGCTGTACGTTAGATTAAAATGTATTCAATTTTAATTAGTAGTTTATTGTTAGTTTTTTAGTTATTTTTTAGATAGTTTTTGATATATTAGATTTAAATGTATTAAAATTTAATTAGTATTTTATTTAGATAGTTTTTTTAGATAGTTTTTTATTATAGTTTTTGATATATGTTAGATTAAAATGTATTATCTTACTAGTTTATCTAATTTCATGTTAGATTTATTTAATTGGATTTAGTAATTATATATTCTATCTCTCTATATATATTATATCTAGAGAGAGATTCTATATATATGTATACATATGTACTTAATTATTTCTATATGTATATATACATGTATTTATTTTCATGTGTTGAGAGAGAAAAAATTATATCTAGAGAGACATATATTCTATGTGTATCACATGCATATCTAGAGATATAGACATATGCACTTATTTCTATATGTTGAGAGAGAGAAAATATATTGTATCATTCTATGTGTATATATATACATGTACTTATTTCCATGTTGATGAAATATTATGTGTTATTATATTTAATTGGATTTAGTAATTCTATATGTGTTGTCACATGTGCTTATGTTATGTACCATAGTAATTCTATCTATAGGTTATCTTGAAGATACAAATGGCTGCTCCGAATGATAACTTGAGTGATGACATAATGGCGGATATTATCAACGCCGGCATCAATGTGGATGTAGATGACATGAGTCAGTACTTTGCTGATTATGAGGATATCCTGAATATGCCGGTGGTTGAAGATCAACAAATTGTCGCGCAAGAAAATACTGGCGAGGTATATTCGATTATCTATCATCTCTTATAGATGCATGCGTACGTATATTTGTTGTTAATCGTTGTGTTTCTACTCATGTAGCCGGTCTCTGGATCTACATCAACCATCGACAAAAGTAGGAAAGTCCGAGGGCCAAAAAAGCCATTAGAGGGTCGTTTCATAATATCAGAATTCGACCCCGACACCGGCAAACCATTGGGACCACATGCTCAGACATATGTCAATCAATGTGGGTTCGTTGTAAGGGATAGGATCCCAGTTAGTGCTCGTGAATGGAAGCAGAAGATATCCGCTCCTAATGTTAGTTTTGTATCTGATCGTGACAAGAACCTAGCTTGGAGAGATATCACTCAGCATTTCACATTATAAGCAGATGATGCTTTGAAGGAGCTAGTGAGGGATTGGACAATGAAGAAGATGGCAACATTGTTCCAGAGTTGGAAGAAGACATTGTATAAAAAGTTTATCTTGAAGAATGCTATGCCGAATTTCAATGCTAAGGCGTTTGTCAAGTTGGAGTCCCATTGGGATGCCTTCGTAGAATACAAGACATCCCAAGATAGTGAGGAACGTGTGATGAGGAATCAGCAGAATGCCCGACAGAAGCAATACCATCATCGCATGGGATCAGGTGGTTATAAGAGTGCTATTCTCAAGTGGCAGAACCTAGAAGCAGAGATTACTGCCAAGGGAATCATACCTGAAACAATAGAGAAGAACTGGCCTCAACGCGTGAAGAATTGGTTCTACGCTCATGGGGGAAGCCTAGACCCAGACACTGGTAAGCTAATTTTCGGCCAAAAAATTGAGAGAGCAACACAGAGACTAGCTCGTGCTAGGGAAGAAGCTGATAGTGGTGTTTTCAAGCCCAACAGAGAGAAGGATGAATTGACATATGCCCTAGAGAATCCCGAACACGGTGGTCGAACAAGAGGCTATGGGTGGTTCCGTGGCTACACGCATTCCCAGTAGACAAGGATACCTACAGAAGCCGCCAAAGAAAGAAGGATGAGGAGGCAGAACGAATCCGTGCATTGGAGCAATTTGTTGATGAGTCACGACAAGCATTGCTTGAATCACGTGAACGAGAAAAATCTCTTGAGGCAAGAATGCAGGAGGAGATCAAGAGGCAAGTGTAGCTAGCAATGAGTCAAATGCAATCGCAATCAACGCCGGGAGTCACCATTAGCCCCGTTGGTCAGATGAAAAGCAGTTGTGCTTCTACGGAGCTGCCAGTTATTCAAGATGACGCTGGGTTGCACTTCCCTGTTGATGACATTACCGAGCCTCTAACAACATGTGAGCTGCACATTCCAGATGGTAATAATGCATCAATCATGGTGGCTGTCGAGGTTGTATCTCCAATAGACTGAACGAAGACACCAAGAATCCATGGGTCAGTTATTCAACCTAGATATGCTAGCGTCTCGGTCGATAGAGTGCTCAAAGGTTACAGCAATGTTCCTCTTGACATTGAAGGCGGTGATGGAGAGAAGACACTAGGAGAAGCAGAAAAGACATTTATTCAATGGCGCAAACGCTTCATCATCATTCCTGGGGCGCCACCGCTTCCCCTACCTCACCCTAGGTACGAATGAAAGTGAATAAAATATTATTTTCCATTAATTTTCTATTGGCTTAAAAAATAATTGACACACAACTTATTTTTGTAGCAGGGTCTCCCCCCAGCCTAGCCTAATCATTCATTCCCCATCTCATCACAGCGTCGTGGGGGGCGAGACGACTTCATCCCTACGGCGATCACCAACTCCTACACCGGCCCCATCGCCTCCACAACGATCCCCAACTCCTACACCGGCCCCATCGCCTCCACAACGATCTCCAACGCCTCCACGCTGGTCTCCACCAACACCGGCCACATCACCTCCATGCCGGTCTCCAACACCGCCCCCACCCCCTCCACAGCGACGCACTACAAAGACGTCTAAGGTCCCGGTGGCAAAGAAGACCCCGAGAAAAAGAGTTATTTCTCAAGAAATACTTTTTGAAAAGACTAATGAGCAAATAGCAGCTGAAGAAGACAAAAAAGTGAAAGATTTTTTTATAGATACCAAAAAGAAGAGTCAAGCGAAGCTTAAGGAGAAGCCGTACTTTTACCTACCATGAGAGGTGCTGAGGCAGAAGGTCGATGCTCATAAGAAAAAGATGATTGAACTTCATAAGCCTTCGCCACTATCAGACTATGACCGCTCCCTCGTGAAGTCACATGATGTAGATAAGAAAAGGAAAAGAGCATCAGGGAAGGATGTCCCACAGCTAGGACAACAGAAGCAACCAATGCAAAATCTTGTTGTTGCTAATCAATATGGTTCCAACATAGAAGTCTATCGACCAGACAACTCTGGAGAAGTGTCGGTTCAAGCCCTTAATGCTTTTTTTCAAGATACTGGTTTAACCTCGGATCAATTGATGGGCAAAGCTCCAATCCAAAACCTGGAAGTTGATACCTGGAAGACTTATAAATATGGCAAAAGTCTGTACAACCCTGCGGCTCTGAATGAATTGGGTACGCAAATGTACTTGCTCAACAAGTGGTACATGTAGGCGTGTGGCAGAGGTGAGCAGTGGATCTTTGTCAGATTTAGAGACCATCATTACTTCCGTGGCGATGACATCTTACATATTAGTTTTGAAGAATTGCATCAACTATACCACATGGACGCTATGGACAAATCAATCATTAGCTCCTTTTATTTGTAAGTGATTTTTACTTTTATTTAATAAACTCACTTCCATGCGTATGTGTATATAATTATCCTCACATGTAACTTATATTTATATACAGATTCCAGATGTCAGAGCTCCAAAGAATATAAGACACCAGTGTTGGCTTCATTGATCCTTATATCGTATTCAAAACCGGTATTATTGTCAAGGAGCGATGGGTATCTGAAGCACAGGAGAATATCATGATGTTCTTCGTGAAGCAGCACGACAAGACAACAATACTTTTCCCATACAACTTTGAGTAAGTGTTAATAATAATGTAGTCTACATATTTTATGTAATATCAATACAACTTATATGCATGTACGTGTGTGTATAAACCAATGCAGTTTTCACTGGATACTCATTGTCATTGAGTTAAACTCAAGTCGGTTACTAATCTTTGACTCGTTGAGAAAAGAACGGGCACTATACCAAGATATGATAGACATTATCCAGGGGTAATTTCGATCTCTCGCGCACAACTATTATTGAATAGACTTTGCCATAATTTATTAACGATCGTACATTATTGGTCGCACAGGGTTTGGAAAGAGTTTATTCGGCAACATCACAAGGATTGCAAGGCACCACTTAATGTAGTTGAAATACCAGTAAGTTATACTATATACACTTCTTCACGTGTTTAATTACTATATCGTACTTCAATTTACGTGTGAGATGATGAGAATAATCTTCTTCTCGTACAGTGGTGTTTGCGGCAGGAACCAGGTAATAACTTGTGTGGATACTACGTTTGTGAATTTATCACTGCGCACATAAGAAGAACTCCTGAAGATGTCCTCAGAGTACGTATATATTAATTTTTATTTATTTTTAAATGAATACATATACATATATGTGTATTAATACTTTTCCTTTTATTTCAAATGCAAGACTGAATGGTTGAAATGAAGGGTCATGCAAAAAGACCATCTGAAAGCAGTTCAAGAGTCAATAGCAGGATATCTTCTAGAAAAAGTGCTAAATCCCAACGGCGAGTTCTACTTTGATCCTAAGGAATAAATGATGTAAATTAAATGTTTATTGATATCGTTATTTTCGAGAACAAGATTATGAAAGTGTTGTATATATACATATATATATCTATAATATATATAGTTTCATACTTTATTCGAATATAATAATGCTCAAGATGAGAATTAGATGTAATTATACGCATGCGTGTATTTATATTAGCAGCGTAGAATACGTACATAAAAACATATTATATATTAAACAAATACATGTAACTGAACTGAAAACAAATTAAACAAAAAAAATGAAAAAGAAAAGGAACCTTTAGTCCCGGTTGGGGTTACCAACCGGGACTAAAGGGTGAACCGTTAGTCCCAGTTGGTGTTACCAACCGGGACTAAAGGGTACGCTAGGTTGCTCGGCTGGAGGGCCTTTAGTCTCGGTTGGTGTTACCAACCGGGACTAAAGGTCCCTCTTTAGTCCCGGCTCGATGACCTAGGACTGAAGGTTCCACCTTTAGTCTCGGAATCGTTGTCCCGGCGCGGTAACCGAGACTAAAGGCTGTTACCGCCCGGGACAACAAGTCCATTCTGTAGTAGTGCTACTAAATGAAAAGGCAGAGTGTAACACCCCAAGTGTTTGTCCCTAGTTAAGTAGTGGGTTTGAGCTCCAACATGACAAGTTAAGTGGTAATCAAGAACTCTAGTTTAAACTTGTAAGTGGTGACAAAGGTGTTGAGATCAACTCCCTGAGAATGAGCCCCAACTTAAACTTGGACAACACACCTTTGATGCTATGTCGACCCCTTTTTAGAGGTATGCCTAAGTAATGTTAAAAGTGCCCCTTCATGTGCCTCGCATCCATTTCCATCTACATTGACTATTGAAAAAGTTTTATGAAGTTTGGAGCCAAAAAGTCACATGAAATGATAAGTTACATTTTTGCTTAAATTGCTTCATTAAGTAAATGGAAACATGGGATGTTGACCAAACCTTGCAACCTTGCTCAAACAACTCTAATTGAGCTCATGAACAAAAGCTATGAAGGGTTCATGTTGAGCAAATGCCCAGAAATTGCTTCAATGGATCAAAAAGGATGATTTAAGCATATTTAAGATGTTGTTTTGACCAAAGTAGAACTATAAGTTATGTACTTGTTCGGACGTTTGACCTTAAATAAAAGTTATAGTCCATGTTATGTAGAACAAACTTTGTTTTTGGACCAAGAGCTAGATCATCTTGTAAGCAAGTCAAACAGAGGCATGAAGATTGAATCAGATGTTGTCTTAGGCTCCCAGAAATTTTTCCAAGTCCCTGAATTGACAGCAGCAAGTTAACTTCTTTGCGACATTTTATTGTCCAAATTCATGTGGTAGCTCAATTGGATTCCTTAAAATGAGTTGAATTACCTTTCATGGTGAAAACAATAAATTAAGTCTCATCAAATTTGGAGTTCATTTGGATCTTCAAAAATTGTTTCTAAAACAAAAAAAAAGTTTACTTTGTCACTTAACTGACATTGACATGTCGGTATTCCGTGTTCTCCAAATTTTGTTAAGAAACTTGATTTGGTACAAAAATAAAAGTTGGAGTATACATGGTGGAGAAGAGCATGTAAAAAGATGGCACTCGTTTGACTTTGTTTTGACCATCAATTTGAATTTTTGTTTGTCGCTGTCAATACGTTGACACTGTCAATTTGGAGCTTAATACATAGCTAATGGAGAGCTCTAATGGATTGGAACCCTAAATAGGAGTTGAAGAGCATTAGGAGAGGAACGACTTTGCTTCAAGGACCATAGCCTAGTTCGGCATGTAATCAGCCCTAACACGGCCTCCAAAATTGTATGAATCACACCCGCCACCTGTTCGACCTCGTGCCCACGTGTCTTCCATGCGCTGACCATGCTCCCACCATGGCCAACACGCGTCCCACCTCCTCTGCTAGCGCCACTGCTGATGGGGAGATCCTGAGCGCACTCCTCCCCATCCCTCACTCGCCTCTCCACTGTCCCAGGCACTGCTCTCGCTCTCCCTCGCCTTTGCTCGCGCGCACGATCACCATGGCCACCATTGCCAAGCCGACCGAGCTCCCACACTACTCCTCTACGCGTCCTCCTCAGCTCTTGAGGCTAACCCCATCACCCTCACCATTGCATGCCATGCCTCCCTAGCCCCTTTCCCAGCACCGCTGTCGCTCCATAGCTAAAGCCACCGGGCAGTCGGCCTCCTACCGCCATGGTGCCACGGCCGAGCCTCTACGTGCCATACTCAGTCTGGACATGAGCCCCACGGCCACACGCTGGTCCTGCGGCCCCATAGCGCCCCTCCCTCGCCTTCAGCGATGCTCCTCATGGTCGGAGTCGGGCCGGCAGAGGCCGTCCTCTATTATGTGCGATGAGGAAGGAGAAGGGAAGGATCTCGCTCGTAAATAGAAGCTTTTCAAGGGCTCGAAATGTAGATCTCGTGACTCACATGAATAGTGCTATGAGACTATGGGTAATTTTAGAAAAGTTCAGGGTTTCTGATGCAAAGTCGTTTTTCCTTTATGCAACTAATTTGACTGAGAATTTGGAAAATCATAATAAATTGTAGAGAAATTGTAAAATAGAAAATAAGGACTTTTTCGAATCCTTGTGAGTAGATATACACAGTAGAGTAATCATATGATATGTGTTAGTAGAAAGTTTCTGTTGTTTTTATTTATTCTTGCAAAGTGCGTTTAGAAATCCTTTTAAGTTGGTTAGATGCATATATTGAATTATAGAAGTCCAAAAATTGTGATTCTAGTTGTGTTAGTCTTGTGATGATACTCTATAGCTAATAAAAATATTAAACATGCTAGTTGTGTACTATTTTTATCATGTTTTGATTTAATCTTGTTAAATAGGTAATTTTAGCTTGTTTGCTTGTCATTTTCATATCTAAAGTTGTAGTGCTCCAATTGCTATGAAATTTTTCTGGTAGGCTACTAATGATATATGTGTGATGTGGTAAAAATTTCATATTCATTAGATGTAGTATGATTGATTCATTTATTTAACTTGTTTATTACTTGATAAATGGTTTTAAATAAGTTAGAATTTTTATGCAGGTGTAAAAATAGAAAATATGGTTCCACTACCTTTGTATGATGTTGTGATACCATAATAACATATAATATGGCTCTATGTTTATATAAAATTATGATCTTTAGATTTATCTTGCTCTCACATGATTTCTTACAATAGCAATTTATTCTTTTTGTAGTAATTAAATTATAAAACCTAAGCATGTGAAATTTGTGCAGTAATCATATTTGGTCATCATATTACTCTCATAAAAATCTTAGCCCCAAAATAGTTGATCTCTTATGGCACTAAAAATAGCATATATATTGCATTATATACATAGAGGATGAAAGTTTGCTAATAGATCTATGTAGTTATTGTCCTATGATGCTTCTCATAGCTATTAGTATATGCTATGATTGTTTGAATATGGTCACAAACTATTTAGAGTAGCATGTATGTCAAGAACATGTTAGTTTGTAGCAACTAAATAAGAGATGAATGTGGTATGCCTCAGCTGTCTAGATTGCAGGTACAGTTTTGGTTGTGTAATTAGTTTTGTGATCCAAATAATGTTTTCTATGAATATGGTGAATATCAAAGTTGTAGGTAACTTCATAATCTAGCTTGTGTTAAATTTTGATGACCATAGACATGATAATTTTCCTATCAGGTTTTGCATGCTCTCTGTATAGATCTGAATTATTGTGTTGTTTGACTTAGCTAAGCTTTGAATAATGTCTTGAAGATAATATAAGAAGTGTAGTGATTTTAATGAACTTTCAAAATTGTTAAAGATCACCCCTTTGGTGGTCTAAATCTCTAGTTATGAGCTTGTGAAGTGGAGTGACAGATTCTGTCCTAATCTAGACAGAGATGTCTTCTTTATAATGTTTGATCTGGTTAACTTTGGAATTAGCCTATGGTGTTTATAACAAAGTTGTGCATGGTTTTCTAATCTTTCTAAAAAAGTCTAGAACCACCTTGTTGTGAAAGCTTTAACTCAACTTATTGCTGTCTAAAGTTGCATGTCTGATTATGTCCATGTTTTGGCCAAAGGGCGCCTAGCTCAAGCGGTTAGGTGACTCAGCGGCACTCCTCAGGTCCTGGTTTTGACTCCCCGTGGGAGCGAATTTTAGGCTGAGGTTAAAAAAATCCCCTTGTTCGTCCTTATAACCAAAACACTAGGGGGCACCGGCCTAATTCTCACTTGGGCAACGAAAAGCCACCATGTAAGGGTGGGGGTAGGGGTTCAGGGGTTTTCTCGGCCAGGTGAGAAGGTCATTCTTCTTATTTGTAATGCTGCGGAGGTAGTCTTAACCCCCCCCCCCCCCCCCGGTCGAGTTTTTATGTCCATGTTTTGGACATAATTGTTGCTTTATGTGTTTAAGGCCAAATAACTGTTGAATCACCTAAAGATGATAATAAGAAAGTTGTAGATAACTTAATAATATTTGTATAAAGTTAAGGATCATGCTTGTTGGATGATTAGAACTCAAATTATATATTTCTTGAATTAATGTTAGTTTTTTGTCCTTATCGGTATAAACCTAAGATATTGGTATATTTGATCATGTTAACCTATGAGTTAGATTTTGGAATGAATAACAAAGTTGTATATAATTTCATTAGATTTTTCATAAAGTCCAAGATCATTTTTATTGAATGATTGTAACTCCAGTTATGGTTAAAACACGTGACTGTTGTACTGCTGTCCAAATTATGTGTATGCACTTAAGTTGATTGCCCATTCTTGATGTTGTTGGGGCATGCTCTAAATTATGTAGCCCTGCTTACTTAGTTGAATGACTTATTCTCTAGTGCTTAAATCAATATGATATGACCATTCTTCATATTCATGCACTTGCATCTTGCATCTCATCTAGATACGCTAGATGAACCACGTGAAGGACGTGATGTTGGGGCCAAACCTGAAGATGGAGTTTAGTGAATCCAGAAGACGGAAGGACTAAGAAAGTGCTGAGATGGGAGATGCTTGCCAAGCGAGTGTCGTCTAACAAATACTAACCTAGTGTTGGATCCCAGGCAAACCCCAGAGCATTCTAAGCCTCCTACGTTTTCAAACTATCAACTTAAGTCCTTTTATGTTGATGCATTCAGTACTAGGAGTTAATTGGAACCACTTGCTGCATATATCTTCCTTGTCCAGATATATATATCTTGAATCCTATGTAGGTCCAGGATCGAATATATGTTTAGCCATGCTTAGTCGGTAGAAGTTGGGTGATTACTTGTCACCTGCATGGTATATGCTGATAACTAATCATGGTTGGATATATTTGCTAGCGTGGAAATAACCATATGCCAATGAATAAAGAAGACCGGGCGGGATCGTGATAGAGAAGCAACAAGGCATTGAGGTCTTGGGTGCCTATCTATCTCTGTCTGTGTCGATTAAGGACCGATTCGTTGTACGTCCTCATGTCATGTTGAATGCATGCCTAGCACTTAGTTGGCCAGATCTGATGATACGACCGCGAAGCTGAGTAGTTCAATTCAGGGTGGGCCTCGATAAGTGGAAGTACGCACATTGGAGGCAGTAAAGATGTGCAGAGAGCCAATGGCGTGAGTCCAAGGGCGGGTTCGAGTCTTGATCTTCCTGGCAGATTGGTAGAATCTCTGAGGGTGCGGCGCTGATCGGACCCGCGACTGTACCTAAATTGTACCAAAGGTGACCTGAGGCTACCTTAGCACGGGTGTGCCTCGGTTTGTGTTAGGAATAAATTCCCTAGCTGGATAGGAATCGATTTGGATCATCGTCTCTCCCGGATAGTGAGAACTTGACTGAGCAGCGACAACGTAAAAGCACTAATTAAAACTTGGTGGTTATGATGATTGCTCAAATTAATACACCGAATATGGTTACTAATGCTTGTTTAGCTTGATCAAGTGCTTGCTCTAGTACATGTGCTAATTTAGAGATGCTTAATTGAATAGGGATAACTTAAAGCTAAAGATATTATATATTTCAAGTTATGCACTTAAGTTTTTTATGCAAAATATTATCAAGCTAGCTCCACCTATAAAGCCTTGTATACTCATTGGTGTCACTTTATTTCTAGTTTATGACGGATAAGTCTAGCTGAGTATATTCGAGTACTTAGGGTTTATCCAACCATGTTGTAGGTGAAGTTCTCGGCCTGCTGAAAATGGTGGCTAACCGCCGGTAGCCTCGGTGACTATATTTAACTCTCATCTATATGCTTTTATCAGATGATGTCACTTATGCTAGCAATGTATTTAGAACTTATATTATTGTAATCATTTGAAAGCTAGGTTGTTTTCACTAATCGGTTTTGAAATCCAGACTTGTACTATTATTTGTGAACCTATTTGTAATATTATTTTCGATACAACTCTGTGTATGTGATGTGTATTTATTTAATCATACGATCTTGGTTGTGATGTTGATTTATCGAGGTCCTTCGTGACACTTGGCGGACTACCGGGTTTATATAAGTGAACCCATTCATGAGGTCTATTTTCTCTAGGGCAAACTTCCTTCTCTTGCCACCCCTTTCCTCCTGGCCCTTGACATCAGAACCCTTAGACCCTTCCATACCAGAAGGAGTTCGGGCAACCAATCACGTCCTAAGGGTGTGTGTTTTTTGTTGGACGTTCCTAGCCCGGTCAGAGCATGAGAACCTAGGTACCGAGAGCAGGCCCAGCAGGTACAACAACTGCTTGTTTGATTTCATTCCTCAGCCAGGCTAGGTAGGGATCGTGTTTGTTTGCCACCAGAACTTGTTATTGACATTACATCGAGCACTTGGTTCGCATGAGAAGTCCACCACCAGGGGAGAATCACGCGAGCTCGTCGTCGGCGCCCCATGCCAACGCCGACGACGAGTGGGCCGCCCCAAGCTCGAGGCCTTTCGCCTGGCGACGAGCGCGAGCACACCTAGCACAGCGAGCCCGAGCTCGAGGCCTTGCACCTCGATGCCTGCAGCACGGCGAGTGCGTGCACACCCATGGCAGCATAGTTGTCCTTGAGGGCCAGCCCGAAGAGCGCCCCCGCTGTGCGCTTCCCCGCCTCGGGGACCGACGCGCCCGACCGGAGCACCTCGACGAGCGCTGCCATGGGCCCCGGTGCACACGATGCGCACATTGTTGGCGGGATCTTGGGTGACGGCAAGCGCAGTACGGCGAGCTCGAGCGCTTCATCCCCACCTCCACCAAGGACGAGCACAACGGTGAGGACCGGGCAGCCGCCGGACATCGGAGGCGGCGAGCGAACGGGGGAGGGTGAGGCAGGTAGCGGCGTAGTGCTGCGTACTGAAGTGGAGACGGAAACCGAGAGGTGACGGAAACCAGCGCGTTCGGAAGGAGAGAGCCAGACTGAGCGAGGCCCGGAGAAAACGAGACCCATTTCCGTTCCCCCCCAAGCCTGGCTGCGGACTGCTTTAAGCAGCGTGCAGGCCTAGCCCGTGGAGCGACCAGGGAAACAAACAAGTCTACTTGCAGCCCACGAGCCTGTCCCTGGCTCCTGTCAAGCAAACAAATAGGCTCTAAGAATTTCACTAAGGATCCATTTTTAGAGGAACAATGACAGGAGAATTTCACTAAGGATCCAACAACTTGGTTAGTTTTCTTTTTATGAGTACTCCTATTTTTCATCTCATAGGGGAAATGTGATATTTTAAGAATCCCAACTGGGGTCAGGTGGACAGAAGGAACTCGTGGATCTTGGGCCTGAATGTTCGGGCGACGGTGGCCCACGCGGCCTGCGTCGGGTGGACGTCGTCCCAGTAGAAATGCTTGCTCGGGTCATCACACAGCGTGTACTGCCGCCTGCCGCTGTCATCCTGCTGCCCGCAGTGGCCGTCGGCGCTGAAGCTCTCGCAGCACGGCCGCCTCGGCTCCGCGAACCTCTCCGCTGCCGGCACGTCCTCGAATATTAGTATTTTACCTTTATGACTTCCATTTGTGCACGCTCTACCTAAGCAACTGGTTCAACTGTTTAGTCATGAATGGAGATAGATGCAGACAGTACGGAGAAGCAAAGCATGGCTTTTCCACTCACAAAAAAAAAACAGCAGCGCATGGAGATGACGTACGACGATGCACGCATGATGGAGCTGATTATTGGTTACTAATACTATTTGGGCAGGGCAGCTAATGAAAGTCATGTGCACACATGATTCAAAAATTTTGAAGGGGAAACGCAAACGTGTGTGTGAATGCGCCGCAGCAATTGCACTAGCTAGCTAATCTCTTAATAGGAATCATGCTACCAAATCGCAGGCGCCCGATAGGGCCACGTTGCCCGTTAGCTGGCTAACCGTCGGATCAAGCCATCGAGCAACGTGAACCGTCCGATGCGGGTGGGCGGGTCTGTAGCCCATTAGCGGGGGAACTCGGCATATTGCGCGTCAACCCACAAACCCGGACACCCGCGAATAGTCGCGAACCCAGTCGAGGTCCTCATCCCCAACCTCGGAAAGCCGCAGTCCCACAGCATCGCCTCCGCTCTCTCCGCCGCTCGCCAGGATAAGCAGAAGCCGCCCCTCGACCTGCCTCGCGCGGCTAACGAGGTGGTGGATGTTGTGGTGTAGCCTGCCGCCGCCGTCAGCGGCAAGCAATCCGGGCTCTCTCGAATCCTCACGAACCCACCCATCCGATCCGCCTGCTGTGCCACGCGCCGGCCACACCTCCTTCCGTCCGGCGCCCACTACCCTCTATGGTGCGCCGCTCCACCCTCTCCCTCTCGACCTCTGCCCCTGCTCCTGACTCCTCTCTTCTCTCTCAAGCATTCGGTGGGTACCGCCGCCGCGGCCATCAAGGTGCGCCTCCCATCTCCTCTGAATCTCGTGCTGTCCCGCATGGGCGGACGGGTGCGGCACCTCTCATAGCTCCGCTGCAGGCCCTCAGTGTGTGTGTGTGGCTGATGCTCGCTCCAGATGCGAGTGCTCACCGGTTGCTACTTGCTACACGATGATACAACAATGCCTGTGTTGCTGCTCCACTTTATCTATCATGCTAATGCTAATAGTTTGCTCGAGGAAGCTCTAGCTCTAACTCATGCTATCTCATGAGCAACCCCTGTCTCCTCTGCGATGCCTCGGTATATTTTCCTCTGCTTAGAGAATGATACTTTTTTAGTGCCATGATCCTAAGCATGATTTATATAAAATATAACTCATGAATCATGATATAGATAGATGAATCTCATTATTCCTAAGTTCAATCCATTAGTTTCTGAAGCCAATTTGTATTAGCAAGTACAAGGATCTGCCATTATGGGTAGTCATGCACAGAGACATTTTCGTTCAGCAATATTTAGATTTCATACTAGGTATACATCTTAAATTTTCAAGATTGCAAGTAAAAAATTTATTCAATGACTTAATCATTTTGCACAACTATTTTTCTGTAAGTATTGCGTGTCCATTTAGTCGTTGCCTTCAAACTGAAACTAAACTCAGTTCTTCTTTTTGCTACCAATTCAGTTTGAACTAAAAGAACACAAAAGCAAATGGAAAAGTATTGCCTGTTCTTTTCTCAGAATATAGCTTCATCTATCACCAAATATGTGCACGTTTCGTCAGTTTCACTACGCAATATTTTTGTTTAAATGCAGCACATGTGTTAATCAATTGCTAATTAAATGTAGCACACATGTTCATCCATTGCTAACAACGTTTCTAATTGGACTTTCCATCTCTCCCCAAAAAAAGAGCCTCGTCCGATGCTTCCCCTCTCTTCGTAAGCTCCATCTTCTCTACCACATAGAACACAGATCTTCCATGCCTCTCAGCTGTCAGCACATAGGTGGTGTGGGGGTAGTGTCCCTGCTCTGCCCCCCATCTCCTCAGCTCGTTAGTGGCCTGGCGCGTTGGCCGTCTGTGTGGAGCCAGCAAGGAGAATCACGTCTGCAAAGCATAAGGTACGTGTTGTTTATCTTCCCCCATTCTTCTTTGCATCTTTGATTTAGTTGAGAATTTTAGATGCTGTTTCTCTTTGATGCCAGCTGCGACATCTGCGTTCAAATTAGATTGGCAAAAAATCTAGATAGAAGGTTTCAAATTGAGATCCATTTTCCTAGATAGAGAATTTCGAATTGAGATTTCTTTCCAATCTAATATATCCTTGTGTTTGCTATTGTAAGATTGGGTTAGACAAATCTAAATCTAAGATTTCAGATTTAATCCTAGACTACCACCGCAGATTTTTTTTAGTTTGCTACCTCCTTGCAGTAGTCACTTTATTTTTTGTATCCCTGTTGTTCTCAGTCTAGCTATTTCTTTTAAATAAAAGAACTTCTGAAATCCATACAAGTAGATAAAATTAATGAATTTAACACTGCTTTAAAAACAATAGTCATAACGCTTACATGTCAGGATTTTAGCCAACAAGAGTACTGACACCATTGATCCTCCCTTCCAAGCAACCATCATTAAAAAACCATGGAAAACAATCAGTTATACCATCTACAAAAGCTACTAGAAGAGGGTCACAAAAGATACAATTCTACCACCTTTAATAGCTGTCATTGATAAATATTTGTTGACAGGAAGCCAGTGAGAGTGACTCTGATGATTACCAACGTGGCAAATCAAAGAAACAACACTATTCACTACTCAAGGAAAGGTGATTGTTAAGGTAAATATAAGGTTTTTACGATGACAATTATATACAGGCAACATATTAAACAAAATATATAACATCCTTTCTTATTGTCTATATATTTCAGGGGTCATAAAAGAAGGAACTGCCTTTTCACTTAATATTCCAAACCAAGACAACACGGTCTTTTCACAATCTACATGTATCGTCTCTTTTGCAACAAGTATCTAGATAGCAGTTACACTCTTTTATTGTAACTTAAAATGTAACTAGCTGGAGATACGCAAATCTACCCGCAACATGTATGTTTGGTGATGAACAGTTTTCTATGTCAAACTAACTTTAACTTTTTCACTCATACATATTCTAAAGGGCATGCAACTGCAAAATTCAGCGAGAGCTAAGGATCATTGGGGGTGTTTGGTTTCTACAGGCCCTCCTAAAATTCATGTGACATCGAATGTTTAGACACATGCATGGAGTATTAAATATAGACTAATTACGAAACTAATTACACAACTTGCGACTAATTTGCGAGACGAATTTTTTAAGTCTAATTAGTCCATGATTTGACAATGTGGTGCTACCGTAAACATGTGCTAATGATAGATTAATTAGGCTTAAAAAATCGTCTTGCAAATTAGCCTTTATCTATGTAATTGGTTTTGTAATTAATCTATATTTAATGCTCTTTATTAGTATCTAAATATTTGATGTGACATGAATTTTAGGAGCGACTAAAGAACCATACACCCCATACTAAGCTCGGTAGTGTTTAGTTCCCAAAATTTTTCAAGATTCCCCGTCACATCAAATTTTTAAACGCATGCATGAAGCATTAAATATAAATAAAAAATAAAACTAATTACACAGTTTAGACAAAATTCACGAGACGAATCTTTTAAGCCTAATTAGACTATGATTGGACACTAATTGCCAAATAACAACGAAAGTGATACAGTACCGTTTCGCCAAAAATTTCGCCAACTAAACAAGCCCCTTGTTTGGCTGAACTACTTCCAGCTTATTTCAACTTATTTTAGGGCTGAACTACTTCCAGTTTATTTTAGTTTATTTTAGCTTATTCTCTCTAGCAAAACGCTATTAAATCACTCAGCAGGAATGACAGCAGCAGCCAGGGCATTGATTGCCGGCTTGCCGCCCAACCAACACAGGGAAGCTGGCGCGCGCGCCATCAATGCGAGAGAGGAACTCCCAAGGATCCGTCGTCCTCTCTCCTCTCCTCTGGCCCTCTCCAACGCAAAGATGATGGAGCAGCCATGCCATTGCAGCATGATCTTCGTCTCTTCGACATGCATTTATTACTCCTGCTCGCCCTGGCCTGCTTGGCCAGCAACTGCGGCGGGGCTCCATCGCCACGTGCTTTAACTCGCGTTGCATTGCTCACTTCACTTCTTCACTACGAATAGCACAGGGGAGTACTCAACTGACCTATGAAGTCGGTGAGGACACGGCCGTCGGAGAAGCGGCCGGTGGGCCGGCCGGGGAAGGTGACGCCGTACGGGTCGTACCACGCGCGGGTCAGCTCCCGCCCGAGGTCGCCCAGGTTCCCCGTGTCCGCGTACGAGTCCCCGAACACCCACACCGGCGACGATTGCTTGCCGGCGTTGTTGTCGCAGCCGCTTCCGCTTCCGCTCCCACTTCCGCCGCTGCTAGCGTCGCCCTCGTCCCTGTGCTTGCGCAGCGCCTCTGCCGCCGGCGTCCTCGTCAACGCCGTGAGGCCTGCATCGTGTCATGATTCATGAGTGAGGAATCAAAGTTAGGATTAACAAATGCTGTGGCCGGAGAAGTTTGTTTTCCTTCTTACAGATGAGAAGCAGCAGCAGGAGCGTCGTCGTCGACGTCGACACGGTAGCCGCCAAAGCTTGGCGAGGGAGGCGGAGGCCACTACGGCGGCGATGATTCGTGTGCTCCATCTCCGTCGCGTCGCGTGGCCCTGCCCTGCCCTCTCTGCTTCTCTGGCTCTCCCAAGGCTGCGCCTCTGTGTATATATATACACAGAGGTAGATCAGAGTATCAGACTGGCGTAGCTCGCGCCTACTGGGGCAGGATTTTTTTTTTTTTGCTGAATAATATTTTTTTAAATTAAATATTTGGTATAAACTTGCACCTTAGGCTTATTTATTAGTACTAACCGGAAGCACACACACTAAACGCAACCCAACTCAACGCCAACACATAAGAGCTTGTTGATACATTCGTATCCACGCTAAGACGAATATGAATGCATCCAAACAAAATCTAACTGGAATATTTTCATTACGTAATTTCAGATGCGCGACTTATAGGCTGCAGCCAGGCGTGTGAGCACAATTGAGGCTCCAAGAATACGGAGTAAGGATATTTGTAAAGGCTAAGAACACGGCACTATTTAAGTGCAAGACTTGGGGCCTGTTCGGCAGGACTGAAAATACTGTTCCGGCTGATTGTTGTGAGAGAAAAATACTGTTCTGACATGACGTGAACAGTGATTCTGTGAGAGAAAAAACAAGCCAGCCGGCTGGCTTTAAGCCAGCCGAACACGCTCTTGGTGTTGAGAGCATTTAGACTTAGTGCTATGACTTTCTTTTATCTTTGACCGTGCTATTAAGAGGGTCAAGATGGCAAACTGATCATAGATCAGTTGGTTGAGTTCTATGCGGTGGAACCTATCCATCCGGTTTAAGTCCTCGACTTGGCACGGGTAATCGTATTTTTCTGGATTTATTCTAGGATTTAATGGTGCTATGCTTTTAGTGGTAGGCGACGTTCCCGTCGACAGCGAGGCGCCTGTGGTGACTTTGTGAATCTCGAGATCTGCCGGCTCAGTCATTTGGAGGTGCTCATATGGGTAAGGTTTGCGTACGTATGTTCATAGGGGTGAGGGCGCTATGCTTTCAGTGGTAGGCGACGTCTCTGTCGACAGCGAGACGTCTGTGGTGAATTTATAAATCTCGAGATCTACCGGCTCAGTCATTTGGAGGTGCTCACATAGGTAGGATTTATGTACGTGTATTCATAGGGGTGAGTGTGTGTGCGTGTTATGGACATCTACGTTGTACTATGTAATTCTAAAAAAAAGGTCAAGATGAGTAGCTTGATCAAAGTTGGGGGCGAGAGTGTTTAAAACTCTGACTAAGTCAACTCAAGAGTGGCCCTAAAGAGTAGATGATTTGTCGATGCTCTCAGAAGTTTGAATTGGACAAGATACGACTTCCAACTGATTTGGAATTCAAGTTTAAAGTGCACCAGACCAGTTAATCAAAGGCCCAACAAATCATCCAGTGGCACTGTGTAAACTTGAACTAGTCGTGGCCAAGGGTACTTAGTGACTCACATGAGCTTAACCCTTAGCTGGTGCTCCAATGTGGATTATGGGGTAATAGAAACTACTTTATATACCATGAAAAAAAACTAATTGTCTCTTGCCTACTCTTTGTCCCAAATTTACAGTCGTTTTGGTATTCAAATTAAGTCCCAGATTGAATGTCGTGGGCCATCTATGCGGGTTCCCTGCCTATAGAAAGCAACTGCAACTTCCCTCAACTAGGAAACCTACCCAGCTTTATCCTTCCGTAGACGGTGGTGGTAAAGCTCTGACTGCTCTGTGCGTCCAGCAATCGGCCTGTTCGTCAGGACTGGAAAATACTGTTCCGGCTGATAGTTGTAAGAGAAAAATACTGTTCTGACAGGACGTGAACAGTGATTCTGTGAGAGGAAAAACAAGCCAGCCGGCTGGCTTTAAGCCAGCCGAACACGCTCAATGATGGCAAATGTAGGGGTATGTAGCCCATTTTCCTCCTGCCTTGTTTGTTGACTTGTCAACCCAATGCACTGTATGAACAGGGCATGCATCAAAATCACCATTGTTGTTGGATTTGCATATACTATTTGTTGTTATATGAGCCTAAATTACCTGCCTTTGTTCCTACTACCTCCGTCCATGAAAGAATACAATTGCAGGATTCGTGCCAGTCAAACTAACTCAAGTTTAACTAAATTTATAATAAATATTATTAGTATTTATGTCTTTAAATAAATTTGTTATGAAAATATATTCGGTAACTAATCTAATGGTACTTATTTTTTATCATGAATGTTAGTACTTTTTATATAAATTTAATTAAACTTTAAACTATTTAACTCCTCCAAAAGCAAGAATTGTTTTTTTTTTTTGACGGAGGGAATACTTGCTAACACAGATAGATAGATAGATTCAGAGCAAGTCGAGTACAATTAAGCAACGTGGTGGTAGGTCTAGTCTGGTCTGAATGTCTGAATATGTGGCTACCAATGCAGGATGCAGCATGCAGGCGTACGTACGTGGCAGATTGAATCGGCAGACAAGTAGAGAGACACGCCAAGAGAACAGTACAACGCAAGCTTCCAAGCAGCTCTGCTGCGGCTGGTGCTGTATTGTGATTGTGCATCCTCGTTCTTCTTCCTCCTCGGCCACACAGTTGCCCATTTTTGTCTCAACGGAATGTCCTGACTGCCACTCGATCGCCATATATAAACAAACAAGAGCAAGGGTCCGTGGTCGCCGTATCGCATGCGGAGAATCTTGGCTTGCAGGAATGGATGCTATGCAGATGCACTTGATGATCCCAGTCATGTACATACAGTCAGTCATAAAGCTAAGTAAACCTGCTACCACCAGTGCATATGCTTAAGCGGCCGGCACTACTAGCTAGTTCTAAGGACAGTCAGCTACACCAGCAGGGCCGTCAGCCGTGGCGAGGGAATATTGATCACTTGGAAATTGCGACAAACCGATACTGTCGAAAAGTTTATGCACGCACGTCGTCCTCTTCAGCCAGCGGCGTAGGGTGCGTGGCCCGTCATCACGAGGCCACACTGGCCACATGGTCCACTGGTAAACAAAAACTACACAAGTAGCAGTACTATGGTTAAAAGAAAACATTTATCCTGGCCATGCGCCGATCCGTGTTGCGTTAATACTTACATGTGTTTATAAGGATGAGTATACGTACGTGTTGTGGGCATCTGCGTTGTACTGTGTAATTCTAAAAAAACGATTCTAACTAGGACGTTGTTTGCCCATGTATTTGTACAGCTATACTACATATAGATCGTTACCCGGTAGGTAAACAGGATTATACTATGAGCACCTCGCATTATACTCGCGTCAGACAAAACTCCTCTTAGAGCATCTATAACAAATTACTGTATTATTACACAGCCTGTACCTAGGATTTTGTGGCCCTAAAGCGAAACTCACAGAATGAGATCCCTATATTTTTTCCAAATAAAATAATGAAAATGTAATTTTGTTTTATTATACTACGACATATAATTTTCAACAATAAGAACTACAATAGGTGTTTAATCCTCTCAAGCTAGCACTGAACAAACCACTAGAGAGAACACACATTATTACCCTAACTAAGAAGTTAGATGAGAATGAGAATTTTTTAGATAATAGGAAAAAAAAGTATTCAGCTTCATCCCATCAAAGAGAAATTAGACCGACTTATTACAAACTAGCACTTTAAGACAAACAAGTAAAATTATGACAAAACGAACTCAAGACCCAATTCTAAAAATTGAATGCCATCCAAAGGACACAAAATGGTTCAATGTTGCAGTCTCTAAATTATGGTAAGCCCCCAACATGAGCGCTTGTCGATCTTCATAATGTTGCAATTGGGCCCAGAAGGCAGAAACGAACTAGGCCAATGTGCCTCCCTGAATAGAACCAACAAAAGCGATTTAGGTCAGTATTGTCAAAAAAAAAAAATGTTTCGTGTTATCCAAATCAACCATAACATGGCCGCTAGCTGCACCAGTTAGTGAAAAGGATCGAAATGTTTTATCTTTCCAAGAATATCAAACATTAAATAAGTTCTAGCATTTTGAGGTGCTTTGATTCCTAACACTATATTATCCTCGTTGTAGTCGCGCCACTTGAGCCGTAAAACTACCTATCATCGTTTTTGTTTCTATCATCAGATATTTGCCAACTCTATGCCCTCCCAATATACGATTTGGTACCTAAAATTGATTCCTTCACGCCCGTGGGCCGTGGCTGCTCCCCTCGCAGCCTCCGGCCATCCTGGGCACATACGCAAGGTTGTGGTCAAAGCCAACTAGCAGCAACCCATGGTCCACATAGTACACTGTACACGCCGCTTTTCACCTACTTGGCGTTGACGACATGGGCGCCGAGCAGCTCCAAATGTCAATGGAGCTCCCTTCCCCGTGGGGAATTCACCCATTAAGGAATTGGGTGTGACAGAACCGCCCAATTTATACAAGATCAAGTATGGTTGTCCCCGCTAACACGTTGACACACCCATACTTTCACTCATATAAACCCGGTAGTCCGCCGAGTGTCCCGAAAGACCTCGGTAAATCAACATCACAACCAAGATCGCGTGATTAAGCAAATACACATCACATACACAGGGTTACAGCGGAAATAATATTACAAATGGGTTCACAAATAATAGTACAAGTTTGGGTTTCAAAACCAATTATTGAAAACAAATAGCTTTCAAATGATTACATTAATATAAGTTCCAAATACATTGCTAGCATAAGTGACATCATCCGACAAAAGCATATAGATGAGAAGTAAGTATAGAATCACCGAGCCCACCGGCGGTTAGCCATCATCATCAACAGGTCGAGAACATCACCTGCAACAAGGTGGGATAAACCCTGAGTACTCGAATATACTCAGCCAGACTTACCCGTCTTAAACCAAAATAAAGCGACACCAAGGATTATGCAAGGCTTTCTTTAGTGGGCTAGCTGACTCGTTTGCGAAAAGCATAAGCTATCATGAAGAAACCATTTTAAGTACTTTGCATCATCTTTATTATGACCTATCCATCTAGGTAAGCACCTATACTATAGCAATCACTTGATTAACCAATAGCATCCAGTTACCAACTTAGATTTAGCATATCCCATACCATCCAGATAACCATCATTGTTCCATAATAATTACTATGATGCCGTAACTTGAGTCAAGTGCTCACTATCCAGGAGCGATGGCGATTCGAATCGATTCCTAACCAGCTGGTGATTTATTCCTTACACAAACCTCACTCACCCGCTAAAGTGAGGTATCGGTCACCGAGTCAACTATCCAGGAATCTCGAGTTTGCCAGGAACCACATGTACCCGAGGGCCGACCGACTGCCCTTTGGTCTTATCATCGCACCCTCGTGTCCTACCACACCTGCTCCGGTACAGTGCGCTGCGGGCAATCTACTCGGCCCGAATAATCTCCCAGCTTCGCGGTCGAATGGTACTTTCTTCGGCCAGCTAAATGTAAGGCATGCGTTCAACATGACAAGAGGGACGAGCAACGGTCGGTCCTTAATCGACACAGACGGAAACTAACAGCACCCAGAACCCTGTCTGGTTGCCTCCAACTTTTTCCGTCCGGTCTCCAATTATCCATCACACATGGTTAATTCCAGGATATCATTCTTTCCATAGCTAAACTCTTCCAGTAACCACCTATAATGTAGGTGACCGGATATCACCGATCGCTACCGGTCTAAGCAAGGCTAAGCAGTTATTCAATCCTGACCTAACAGGGTAAAAGGTAATAAGGTAGGCAAGGATAATAATAAATGCATCAACGGTTTCAATCAACTCATACAACTTAATGCAACAATATATAAACTCATATATATAGAAAGAATTGCTTTTATAAATTAGGAGACTTATAATGCTCCGGGGCTTGCCTGGGATCCCACACTGAGTCAGTGTTAGTTAGACGACACTCGCTAAGTGAGCATCTCCCATCCTAGCACTTGTCCAGTCCTTTCACCTTCGGGATAGGTCCACCATACACCGTCTTCGGGTTCGGCTCCAACATCACGTCCTTCACGTGGTTCATCTAGCGCACCTAGATGAGATGCAAGATGCAAGTGCATAAATATGAAGAATAGTACCATGAGACGCATCATAAAATAGCAAGCAAGACAGGCATAGTTTACACTAACACACTTAAGTACTTTGCGATGCTTAACTTAAACATCACACAATCTATCATGCTAAGATGGCAAAGAAGACAACACCAAGCATGACACAAGTTTCCCAAGATCTCAGGTGCTCTAACTCAGTCATCATTCAAGGCATAAGTCACACTTAACAATATACAAGCAAACACTATAATTGGAATCTGCCAATTTCTAGACATGCAAACAGCAGCTACAAGATTTAGCTATAACTAGAGTTACACAAATCCAAATGACTTGCAAGAAGACAATCCGGAAAGCTTATGGAATTTTCTATAATTCATCTTTAATCATCTTAGCATGATTCTTAAGTTAACTAAGTCAAATATACCCATTTACATAAACTGGTCCACAATTGACAGAAAGCAGCCATTTCTGAAATCCAACTTTAAACAGACATAACTCACAAACCACAAGGCCAAATACCACCAACTTTTAACAGAAGCTAGATACATGAATTATCTACAACTTTGTTATTCTCGTATTAAGATTATTTTACAGTTAGAAGGGTCAACTAATCCAATAATTGCATCTCTGTCCAAAACATAGACAAAAACTAACATGCCACTTTAAACAGCTATAAATAGAGTTATACATGTACTATAAATGTGATTCTAGACTTTTTAGAAAGCTTAGCAAATTCTGAACAACTTTGTTGTAAACACCTAAAGCTAATTATACTATTAAGAAGGCCCCACAGTAAGAACAAGAAAACCCTATCTAGGTTTGGGCAGAAACAGCCACAGAGATTTAAGCAAGTATAACTCAAGATCTACTTAGCCAAGAATCATGATATTTAACTTTTTGGAAAGCTTAAGAAAAGTACCACCACTCATGTATTTTCACCAAGTCATAATTCATAACTTAACTGAGCCAATTAATTCAAACATGCAGAACTGTTCAGAGTAGAAGCAAAGCAATATAGGGCATTTGTTATTTTTATAACTCTTAAACTATAAATCCTAAACTCCTAAAATTTTTACCAGACAACAACAATCACCTTAGTAGCACTCCACAAAAAATTTGCATTTATTTGAGCACCACCACTTCAGTTATGAAAAAGACAAGACATAACTAGTATTAAGAACCTAACTGCATAGATCTATTTTTATAGCAAAATATTTAAACTAAACATGTAATATTATAGATCTACTGCATAGACAATTTCACAAGGATTCCAAAAAGTCATCATTTGTTATTTTAGGATTTTTCTACTAATTAATACGAATTTTCAAAGTTCATCATTCAAATCTGTAAAAATCAAAAGAAAAGGAATGTAAACTTGTATCGGGGTCCCTACGGAAAATATAATTTAAACGTCAGCGAAGAGGTCCTCCTGAGCACTATTCACATGAGTCACAACTTCGCAGAAAGAACCTTCCCTTTTGTCGAATTGTTGCGCGAGGTCCTTGACGGGGTCTGGGAGCAGAGGAGGCACTGGACTTCGCCGAATCCGGCCGGAGAGGCGGCAGTCGATGGCGACGAGTGGCGGGGAGCAAGTACGGTCCCGTGCGCACCTGATGGTGCCCTCGGCTCGGCCTGAGGAGGAGTGTGGAGGGCTGGCCACGTGTGCATGTGGCTCGGCTGCGTGTAGACTGACGGCGGCGACGCTGTGGGGCGCGACGGCGACGAGTGGCTTCAGGCGAGGGGTGCGGGAGTTGCGGCGCGAGGTGAGGGAGGTGGTGTTGCGGTCTATTTGGGTGGAGGGAGGCTGGAGATGAAGGAACAACGGCGGCCATGGAGCTGTCACGACCGGCCATGGCGGCGGCGCCTACACGGGAGTGAGGAGAGCGCGAGAGGGAGCGAGCAGGGAGTGGAGAGGGGGATGGAGAGTGCGTGCTGGTGCCCCTCCTCATCGGCAGCAGGGCGCAGGGCGTCCACGACGTGTGGAGCAGCGGCGGCGAGCATGTCATCCGCGTGTCCCCTATGGGGCCCGCCATCGAACACCTGGCGCGCGCGATGGAGCTCGAGTTCAGATGCGTTTTTCAGCATATTCCCGGTAGTTTCGGATCCGTGGGCCTGTACCAAAGTTGTTGCCCTCCTAATGGTCTACCAAACTTGTTAAGGGTGCCTAGTCAATAGGATAGAGGATCAGTGGTTAATTAAGCCCCAAACTGCTAGTGTCAGCGTATTGACAGCGACAAGCAAACGTTCAAATTGATGGTGAAAACGAGGTCAAACTGGTGCCATCTTTTTACATGCCCTTCTCCATGAACTTAGCTCCAACTTCCATTTTGGGGTCAAGTCAAGTTACTTAATGAAATTTGGAGAACGCGAGACGTCAATGCCGATGTCGATGAATTTCTAGACTTAGAACATTTCTAAGTGCTGAAATCAGCAGCAGGTTCCAACTTCGAGCCTCTGTTTAACTTATTTCCAAGTTGATCTAGCTCTTGGTCCAAAAACAAAGTTTGTTCTACATAATATGGACTACAACTTTCATTTAAGGTCCAACCTCAAAACTGGTATAGAACCTACTATTCTACTTTGACCAAAGTAGGATCACGATGAAGCTTAAATTATCCTTTTTGATCCATTGGAGCATTTTCTTGGCATTTGCCCAACATGAACCTTTGATGACTTTTGTTGTAGAGTTCATCTAGAGTCATTTGGGCATGGTTGCAAGATTTGGTTGACAATCGAGAATTCCATTCACTTTATAAAATAATTCAAGCAAGGACATAACTCGTCATTTCATGTGACTTCTTGATTCCAAACTTCATGAAACTTTTTGAGTGCCCAATATAGATGGGTATTGATGTGAGACACATGAAGATATCCCAATCACACCACCCAAGCATATATCTTGAAAAGGGGTCTATAGGCGAGAAAAGGTGCAATATCCAAGTTTAGGTTGGGGCTCGTTTCTATAGGTTTGACCTTGACAGCTTCATCATCACTTAATATGTCATGTTTGAGCTCAAACCCATTGCTTAACTGGTGGCAAACACCTGGGGTGTTACACTAGGATAGGATGAATTCTACCCCATGAGGGATTAAACGGGGCTGAAGTTATCCCCGTCGGGGATCACGGGGGCAGGGATGGTACGCAGGCCCCCGTCCCCACTCCCCACGGAGACCCGATTCCAAAGGCCCATATATTAACAAGGCCCAATACATATGATATATAAGCAATGTTGCAACCCTAGCTCCTCACTTCCTCAGTCCCCAACTTGCCCTCTCGCAGCCGCCAGCCACCGCTCATGCTTCCTCCACTCTATCTAGTTAATCCACGCGACCATGCCGCACGGAGACAAGGCGAGGCTAGCAGGCACATGTGGGCGACTAAGCGTGTGTGCAGATGTCTGCGCTGCACTTCTACAGCCAGCCACCAGGCGGGAGTGGTGTGGTGGCGGACTGCCGGGGCTATAGATTTGCAGAGCTAGGAGCAGCACGAGCCGCCGCAAGCCAAGTTTCAGATTCTCACTGGTAAGCATTCGGCGGCTACCCCACTATTTCTAGCTATTGGTTTCTCTTCTCAGTGATATATTTTTTATTGCCTTCCTTCTCACATCCTAGATTGGAGCTTGCCGATTGGAGCTGGTTGCGGAAGGCATCTGATGCACAGTCTGATTGATGCTTTGAAACATGGCCTTGAGGACTTTATGGCCGGATTGGATCCCATTGGCTGTGGATGTGTTGATTTATAAATTTGTGATGTATTTGTATCATGAATTTATTTGTATACCATTAACGTGAATTCGTGAATACATGAATGGTTGACATCAAGATGAACTATCATGAACTGACGCGGGTCACGGGGATCCCCACGGGGACTAATTCCCTGCACGGGGACGAGGATGGGGATGGGGAGGCACTCCCCGAGGAGAAATTCCCCGTTGACATCTGGATGTGCAGCAAAACACGAAACTCCTCCATGCTTGTCATGCTCAAACTACCCAACCACACATTCCACCTCCTCGAATCCTCGATCGACCAGAATGTGCCTTTTTTTATCTCTCTTCGGCTGGCTGGAAAAACGGCTGATGTTGACGCTGATTTGTTGTGAGGTATTTCGCTGAAACGGTGTTGATAAGTTCAAACGAACAGGACGCAGAAAGGTTCGCGGATCTGAGCTGAGATGGTCATGCAGCGTGCTGCTGTGTCCTGTGGCCAGCAGGGACGACAGCGGAATTTCTACTATGGCCTTGTTTAGATTGAAAAAAATTTCAACCCGATGAATAGTAGCACTTTCGTCTTATTTGGTAAATATTGTCCAATCGTAGACCAACTAAGCTCAAAAGATTCATCTCGTGATTTCCAACTAAACTGTGCAATTAGTTATTTTTTTTACCTACATTTAATGCTCCATGCAAACGGCTAAAAATTGATGTGATGGAGAGAGAGTGAAAAAACTTGGAATTTTGAGGGTATCTAAACAAGGCCTATGGTGGAATTTCTTTCCCGACACATGCCGCATGCAAATAGGTGGTTATCACATTGAGGCCCAAGCTAGACCCATGACTTCCTCATGTGAAAATCACTCTTTTCCGTGAGACATTTGTAAGAACTATTGGACTTCATTTCACTAGCTAGCGGTCTCTCAACCCTCTAACGCCTAGGAAAACGACTTGACGTGGTAAATTACTGTCATGCACTGAGCTGCCATTGGGCCTGCTACGGACCGGGCTGCGAAATGGGCTAGTGTTGCCGGCTATACAGCCTGTTCGGCTGGGGTAAAACGATCGTAAACGATCGTAAATTTATGGCCGGAATAATATTTTTCTCACACAAACCTGTCAGCAGTACTTCTTCACGAACCAGCCCAGCCGAACAGGCTGATAAAGGTTCAGAGCATATTATAGGCAGAGGGCATCGAATCGAACAACAACCCGAACCTGAGCTCGTCTTCCTCCTTCGTCTAGGACTCAGACCCCTTGCTGTTCTTGCTAACTTTCTCCGAAATCCTTGTTGCATAAACTCCCTCTGATTCCCGGGTATTGTATCAGTTACTCTTGTATTTGTTTCATCGCCTAAACTTGTTGCCAATTTCTAGATATAAAGCCAGCCATACATTTATCTCATTGAAACTTAGACAGAGAGGCCGTGGCTGGAAACCCACTTTGCACTTTGACTTTCTGAGTTCTGACCACTGGAACTGGAACTCTGATTCTTTATTCCGTTCGCATCCCTAGTTTTTTTTAGGGTGACTTCGTTCGCATCCCTAGTTTCGCATAGAATTTTTGCCTTCATGGGTGGATTCATCAACTCGTGTCATCACCTAATGAGTCCAGCTGTTGTGGCCTGTGGGGAAGATGGGAGACTGCATGAGCTTTAAGCCACAACAGGCCATACCAATAGCCCATGTCATCATGTTTGCTATACTTGTAGCAAAATTCATGTTTATCGTCGGGTCTACTACGCCATAGCCTATTTAAAAAAAACACTATGCCATAGCCTAAGAGCATGTCCAACAGTCTTTCTAGAGCTCACTTCCTAAATCATCATTTGCATAAAAATTATTTTTTTCTATATCGTTTTACTTTGCAATAGTTTTTCTATATCTTATATCCACTCTAGATAGTCATTCTCGCTTTGGCGAGTGACAAATCTAAAATAGGAGACGACTATATTTGGATAACTAAATAAAGAGATTGTTGGAGGGTTTTTTTTTATCAAAATCTCTATTCTTAGGGCATGTTTGGATACCCTTCTCTAAACTTTAGAGCTAAAGTCTCCAAACAACTGATCTAAAGTTAGCTCTAAACTCTAGTCTACCTCGCATTAGAGCTTTAGATCTTAAAGCTGATCAAAAGTGCTCTAAAACTTTTAGAGCTCTAAAGTTTAGAGGAGAGCATCCAAACATGCTCTTAGTCAACTAGGAATGATATGGAGAGTCTCTTGGAGGTTCTCTAAATGTGCTTGTTGACAGACAGGTCTGGTAGCACAAGGCACGGCTCAATGTATTGATGGATCTCGTTTTAATCTATATCTATCTATATCTTTTATAGTCCTAAAACCCACTACTCGTTTTATCTTGACATATAAGCAGTCCACCTCAGTAGTCTACTATCACATGCATTTAATTGTCGTCATTAGTATGACACGCATCCACTACCATTAATTCACAATAATCAATTTCTTTAAATAAATAATTTAGTCTAATTTCATTCTAATTCATCCGCAATTCCTATAGCAACACGCGAGGTATGCTTCTAGTTTCTTATAAATCTAATCCTCACTACAAGTTTTATCTCAACATATGCAACTCATCCACGTCATTCTCCACTAATTATTCATATCATCTTTCACTAATAACCATGTCATATCATTAACTTCCAACCTCTTAACACTTAACACGATCAAATTTAATAAGAATGGATGTAAGAACAATTAACTCATATATATGTAATAATAATTTTATTCCTAAGAGAGTACTGCAGTAATGCGTGAGTTATCTTTTTAGTTACTGTATATAGATAAGACAGACGTGTGTGGGTTAAATATATGTGGTTGGTAGTGCACGGGATTCTGTGTTTGGGATGGGTCCAAGTATATACAGCCTGTTCGTTTTGGATGAAACGATTGTGGATTATTATTGCTGGCTGATTTGGTGTGAGAAAAAAAATATTGTTCTAACTTATAATTCGTGATCATTTACGACCAAGCGAATAGACTGATAATCTAAGGAGGAAAAATTCAAAGTTCAATCCAAGGCCAACGGCTGATGTACGCCTAGTACAAATCCGTATAACATTTCAGATTGTATTTTTGCTATCTACTAAATGAAAAGGCAGAGCACTCATGTCCAATTTACTAAAAATAAGTAGAAATCCTTTTAGAGGTGGCGTACGGTACGGTTTGAAGAGCTACATACCTATATAAAAGAGCAAAATTCACCACAGCGAGTTTTGTCTGTGGTCTCTAAACTTGGCAGACGGTGTCATCTAAGTCTCTAAACTTTCAAGGTGATCACCATAGGCCCCTAAACTTTCAAAGTGATCACCTGAAATTTTAAGGTGATCACCACAACGCAGGTCCCTAAACTTGACAAGCGATATCATCCCTGTGCAAATGTGGTCTAATCTACTCTATAAGCTGGCGTGGCACGCTGACTGTAGGTTAGACATGGATCCAACATGTGTCAATTAATCAATCATTATTTATATAATATTTATCATGAAAATATAAATTATATAAAAGAATTTACATCAGCAAAAAATAATTAAAGTATTAAAATAATTTACAACAACAAATATATTAGGTTCAAACTAAAATAGAAAAAATACTAAAATTAATTTAATATTTATGTATCATTAATAGTATTAAAATAATATTAAAATTCCTAAAGCATTAAAAGTTTTCTCTATTAAAAGTTACTTCTAATTTTAGTATTATTTTAAAAGTTTTAATAATAGTATTATAGAAGTAACTTTTATTCATTATTAATATTATAATACTTTTGATAGTACTATTACAGTATTTGAACTTTTAATAATAGTATTACAATACTAAAAGTTGTAATAATAATGTTATGGTATTAATAACAGAGAAAAGTTATTTCTATAATACTATTGTATGTAACTTTTAATATTATTATATTTGGATAGGGATTACACCGTTTGCCAAGTTTAGGGATCTGCGGTGATCACCTTAAAATTTCAGGGATCGAGATGACACCGCCAGCCAAATTTAGGGACCTGCGGTGATCAACTTGAAAGTTTAAGGATATGGATAACACTGTTTGCTAAGTTTGTGGACCCACAGATATCACTTTAGAAGTTTAGGAACCTAGATGACACCGCTGGTCCCGGCCAAGTTCAGGGACAGCGGTGGATTTTGTTGTATATAAAATGGCCGCCGTCTGGACAAGCAGTGCCCGGTGTGGAGGCACAATCTCATTCCAGTAGATATCACATATTTTATGACAGTGATTTTTCATTATTCATTGCCTTGCCATATAATAATTAAAGAAAGACATGGAATAAGCTTATGGCATCTTTAAATTCATGGTCTTCCACTCTTCCTCGCGACTTTGGCTTCCATAAACTCAAGGATTTGGCCTTGATGATGCTAGCTGAGGTGGTGGTGGAACAGTGTAAGCTGAGAAACAAAATCGAGGTTATATTTACTATGCACAATATAGTACCACATATTTCTCGATGATAACGGTTGAATATTTTCAGGTACTTACTTCCACATTTGATTCCAGCTGGCATTGGTCTGTCCAACCAGCACGCAAGATGAGCTATCTTATCTGCCTCTCCTCTTCGAAGGTAATAATACTTGCCCTGTTTGCTTGTCTTATAAGCTGTATTTTTTCAGTCAATGAATAATATTTTTCTCTTACAACAAATTAGCCAACAGTACTTTTGAACAGGGTGACTACATATGCAAACCATGTCAGATCTTTTGACTTGACGAATGCAAGGTGCACTTGGAGGGGCGTAAGGCCCCACAATTGTGATTGCTTCCATGCACTTTGCTTTAAACAAGTCTTTTTCCTTGTAGCAATCACGCTCGCACAAAACTATGTGTGTTGCAAAATTGGTAAAAACGAAAGCACGTAACAGAAGTTGCAGGACTAGTTTTGTAGGCATCCTACACCAGTATATGGAATTGTTGTGACTAGGACTAAGTACCGCCTCTTTGTTAGCACGCACGCTTCTTATACATGTCAAGATCGATGGCATAGCACTATTCTATTTATAGGGTGCAAATAGAAAACAATGAGAAAAAAATAAATGACCATAAATCCTCAATAAGGTACCACAACATTAGTTGGATGCTTTATTATTAAATATAATTAAATGATAAATAATCATCTAACAAGCAGAGAATCCTGCAATAATACACCTTATTAGTCGTAGGGGATACGCCACATTTAAATTTGGTATCTTGGTAGGCCAACCCATGACCTCAAATACCAATTTTGTTTGCCACCTGCTTTTGGAAGTCTTATTAGAATTGACTAATCACTTAAACATGTGTTGTTTGGTTAACTTAAATGCAAATAAAATTAGTTTAAATCGTCTCTCTTGCCGTAGCATCCGCAGGTTTAATTTATTTACGTTTGTGTTTAGCAACCTGACAACCAAAACAGCTTGTATCCAAGTGAGTGCGGCAGCCGGGGGACACCACGTGGGCCCGTACTACCAGCGATAAAACCTGCTGTAATACAGACGGGCCGAGCAAGCCTTCTTTTGGTATTTGCAGGCCCAATCTCTGATTTCATGGCATCTGACGAAGTAGCTCCAAAATGTGACGGTGGCGGTGGCCGGTGGGTGCTCGCTCGCCAAAGATGTCGGGGCCTCTGCTGACTGCTGTGCACGTGCATGCACTGCACAAGCAGGCCGCTTGGTGCGTGCCCATCGCCGTTAAGTGGGCGGCTTGCACGGTGGGCCGGGAAGGGTGGCACAGCAAGAAGAAGAAGACTCGGGAGATGTGGCCCCGTTCGGAACTGTCGTTCCAGGCCCGGCCCTGCAGGACCACGCCGGCTGGTGACGCGGCAACACGTCCGCGAACCTCCTATCCGACACGTCCGCGTGTGGCTCCTATCCGTCACCAACTCACCATAGCCACCTGCTAACCGCGACAGCTCCCTCCCTCCTATACGAGACGAGAATAGTTTTTCCTAATACAGTGCACTCAAGAAATTTTAATACAAATTAAGAGAACATAAAGACGTATGTACTGTCATTTTATTTCCTAATCAGACGCTATTATCAACATAATTAATAATGATTGGTCGATAAATAGAAAGTATTTAATGTTAAAATTGGTTTTTTTGTCCTCTAGAATGCATTATATTTAAGAACAAAATTTGAATGCTAGAATACAC
The DNA here is from genome assembly GCF_019320115.1 of Miscanthus floridulus. Lineage (NCBI taxonomy): Eukaryota > Viridiplantae > Streptophyta > Magnoliopsida > Poales > Poaceae > Miscanthus > Miscanthus floridulus. Next base: position 8,811,506 of record NC_089585.1, read on the forward strand.
TATATTACAGGACGAAGGGAGTACATAATAAGTAGGGAAAAACAAGAGGGGCGTAAATTGTAAGCTTAACCTCGTAGTATAACGACTTGTGAGTTGTGACACGACCCTAAGCGCAAAAGTTTGACCGGCCGACTTCAAAATTGAGACTCAACCTTAGTAGATATAGATACTAAAAAGGATCGACGTCAAGCATGTGGGAGAGGCAGCTCTAGCTATAGGTAGGAGCATAGGCGCTGTCGAGTTTGTCCACCACCGGCGCTAGCTTTGGGGATGGCCTAGCTCCCACTCCCACAACAAGCTTGTCGACAACAGTGCTTGTCATGGCCTTCGCGACATGCTCCGACGACACTTGGGAAAACCTACATCCAAAATGGGAGTTGGGCTGCACGCCCCCCCCCCCCCCCCCCAAACATGGACTGAGCGGTGGCGGTGGAGGATGCCACATCTACGTTCGAGAGAGCGACAACAATGGAGGAGAACGTAATCATGTTGGAATCAAGCGGAACCAAGTGGTGACATGGTGGAGAGACTGCGAGAATATAGAGGTTGTTTGTTTCCCCGCCTTCATATGCCACGTCATATATATGTATGGCCGCCACAACAAATTTGTCTCGTGCTTGGTTGGTGAGTAAGATAAGGTGGCCACAGATAGGCAAAGAGTAAAAGCTTCAATTCAAGAATCTCGCCACAGTCTCTGGCACCGAATTTGGACGCCACACTATGTCGCCGCAGCAGCTGTGTTGTAGAAAATGAAGGCTGGTGTCTAAAGTTCTAAACAAACCCATAATGGGGGTTGCAGCGGCCAGTACGAAGATGGAGACATGCATGTGAAGTGGAGGTAGATTTTTTTTTTTCATTTCACAGGCAACAAGACAGGAGCAGGATCCATTTTAATTAATACCCTGAAGTGGTCTTACAACAAATACGCAATGATCTTATAGCCAAGCAAATGCTAATGTGGAGAAGAGAAGAATTTAGCTCTCATACAAGCAACAACACAGGGCCCACAGATCAAGTGAATGTTGTGAATGCGAGTAGAATTAGGAAAGAGAATGTGAATAAAACTAGTGTAAAAAGTTTTTTATAGACAAATAAGAGGCTATTAGTGTATAATTTGGTTTCTTACAACTTAGCTAATAAGCCATACACTAGCCAAATAAGAGATTTTTTTAGACAACTGACCTTATCTTAGGTGGGACCTACCTTAAAGCTGAGAGGCTGCTAGCAGGAATTTTCTGTGTGCTGAGTTAAACCACTCTTTGATTGGAGGATCTCACTAAAAGACAAAGTCAAGTCTGATTGTTTGCTGGACGTCCTTTGGCACCTCGAGATTCGAGCGATGCTCCCGTGCTCTGTTTTTTCTTTCTTTGATGAAGGAAAGAACCAAAGCCCAGAGGGACGAATCGCCACGTCCTCCAGAGACTCCAGTCAAGCTGCAGGAGACTAGCAGAGCTGAGCTGCCCCCAAACAGAACCGTCACAAAAAATAAAAAGAAAGGACTCGACGAAAATTTCGCAGCCATAGGCCCCGCTCCCTCCGGGCGCAGATCTTTTCTCGCTCCCCTCTCCCCGCCGATCACGCCGGCGGCGCGTCGGGGCCTGACGACCACGATCACGGGCACGGCCGCCTGGCGTCGTCCCTGACGGCGCGCTACTCAGACTGGGTGCTGGAGGCGCTGGACGAGCTCCCGGGGAGCTTCCTGCTCACGGACCCCGCCCTGTCGCGCCACCCCATCGTGTACGCCTCGGGGGAACTCGCCGCGCTCACCGGCTACGCGCCGCGCGACGTGCTGGGCCGCAACACGCGCGTCTTCCAGGGCGCCGCCACCGACCGCGCCGCCGTCGCCGGCGTGCGCAAGGCCGTCCGCGCGCACCGCCCGCACCAGGCCGCGCTCCTCAACTACCGCCGCGACGGCGCGCCGCACTGGGTCCTGCTCCACCTCGCCCCCGTCTTCCACGCCCGCGACGGCACCCTGCTCCACTTCCTCGCCGTCCAGGTGCCCATCGCGCCCGCTGCTGCCACGCGCGGGGCGACGTGCCACGCGCCGGGGCCGTTGCTCGCCGCGTGCCGAGACGAGGCCAGGGTCCGAGAGGATCTCCCCTGCGCCACCCACGCGGGGAAGGTGTTTGTCGATATGGACAAGAGAGGTCAGTGTGGCTGCCTGTGTAGTACTCCTAGTATGTTGCACTAGTAAATTACCCATTCTGCTCGATTTTCCCTTGAGTTTCAAACATTAATTGCAAGCGAGTTCAATTAGAGCCCTTTGTTGCCTTGTTCCTAAAGCTGAACATATGTTCCAAGATTGACCTGCATAAGACTGCTCATGAAATCGTCCCTGGTTGATAATTATAGTTGCACTACTCTCATTTGTGGGCATGGACAGACAAACCGCTGAATAAGTAGGTTTAGTGGTAGATTACTCAGAGAGTTAAGAGTACTCCCGTGCTCTAACACCTAGTCTTGGTTCGAAGTCTGTTAATCATGGTTATACACATATACTGGGCCTATTCTCCCCAATGTGGACTATGCAGAGTTGCACGCACAAATGCATATATGTGGTAGCTCTTTCCTTAGGTAGTGCTTACATGATTCCTTCACCCCCCAAAAGAGAAACTAATAGGTTTTGGGATCAGGACAAATCACATTTATGTGATTTCCTGACTGAAGATTCAGTAGCCTGCAGTAGTTTACAAGTCTCCATAAACTTTCTTGTGTTTGCCTTAGTATATCAATTTGAGCTGGGGTCTCATTTTAATGTTTTCACTCTCACACAAGTATCGAACAAAACATAAGTGAACCAAGTTGTGAGTATCTTGTTGCTAGTTTGCTGTTGCAGGGTTGGAGGCCGAGAACCGCGTGTAGCTAGTGACCATGAGCAAGAGATGGCAACAAGTACGGCTAACAACATTGTCTCTGCGCTGAACCGCTACAGCAAGCTTACTGGTCTAGTGGTCAGCAGCAAAAGATGCAGCTCGATTGGCATCCCAGCACTCAGTTCGTCATTAAACCTCTCTCTCGGTAGAATCAAACAGAGCTTTGTATTGTGAGTTGTTTGCATATCTTGTCCATTATTTTGTTGCCTTGTCTTATTTTGTGCTCAAAACATTGCATCTGACTCTATTCATGTGTGCTTCATTATTAAATTGATCATTTTGAACTGATCACAGGACTGACTCCCACCTGCCTGACATGCCAATTATTTATGCTAGTGATGCTTTTACATCATTAACAGGTAGTTGTTCTTTGACTGTTAGTACCAGAGTATGCATTCTAACAACTTTTTGAAGTATGTAATATGTGAAACTTCCGATATATTACTGTTATCTTTTATATATTGTTTTCACTGGATCAAGTTAATCAAACTGATTGTGTATACTTGGTGCATGCTTACACAAAACTCATGTCTTTTGGGATTATCATGTGAAAGAAAGAGCAAATTTTCACCCCCTGCAACAGACAGAATCCTGGCATGGTTTTTATTTAAGATGGGGGTATGGGCTACATTTTTAATTTCCTTATAAAATGATGTAAAAAATACAATTTGAAACCTCTGTTTTTGGTTATGTTATTGTGTTGACAGACTTATTAATGCACTTTTCGCGTATACCTAACACAGTTTTAATGTAAGTTGTTTACAGACGATACATTTCTTTCTTTGGTAGTTGTGCATGCTAGAAGGGCGGGCCTGGTGCAAGCGGTAGAGTCTTACCGCATGTGACCGGAAGGTCCCGGGTTCGAGTCGCGGTCTCCTTGCATTGCACAGGCGAGGGTAAGGCTTGCCACTAACACCCTTCCCTAGACCCCGCACAGAGCGGGAGCTCTCTGCACTGGGTACGCCCTTTCGTAGTTGTGCATGCTAGTAGTTGTGGTTCCTTGAGTGATTTTTATTTTGGTTATAGCCTGCCTATATTGCCAACTTGACATCGGTCCATTACTCTGGTGGCTATGCATTAGATTTCACTAGGAAAGCATTTTTATTACAGGCAGGACTTATGTTGCTCTTAAACTTTAACTTTGTCAGGTTACTCAAGAGAAGAAATATTGGGCTGTAACTGCAAAGTCTTAAACGGTCCAGGCACTAGCTTGGAGGTTTTAGAGGAGGTGCGGACCAGGATTAAATAGCTTGTATGACCACATTCCCCATAATATTGCTTACTTTTAAAATTTTCTATTCAAAATTGGACGTACAGATAAATCAGCATATTTGTTCTGAGCAGGCATGCACAGTGGATCTGCTAAGTTACAGGTGCGTTCATGCATGTTTGTACTGGTAGCTAACAGGACAGCTTGTGGAAAGAACTTGACAGAAGTTTTGTTGCCTCTACTTTCTATCAGGAAAGATGGAAGTTCATTCTGTGATCTTCTACATGTATCTCCTATCCGAGATGCTTCCGGCAAGGTTCGCTTACATCTTTCTCAGGTCTTTCCTGAAAGAAGCTGTTTCTCAGATGAATTAAACAATTACTACACAGTTTCTATGTCCGTGTACAATGAAGCTCTTAAGTGAATAGATTTGCAGTTTGCTATCAGTCAGATATTCTGCTCTTGCAGTACAAACAGCTGTTCGGGAGGCCGTATCGTATCGTGGATTATTTACTGCTGGCTGGTTTGGTGTGAGAGAAAAACACTGTTCCTGGCTGGAAATTTACGATTGTTTACGAGCAAGCGAACAGGCTTGTAAAGTAACTGCTTAGCATAACAACAAAGAAAATGAGTTCATTTTGAAGGAAAATTCATGGTAAGTACACGATGTTGTTGTGATTATGTAACCATGTGGAATTAAGTAAAGAAAAGGAAATAGAAGCTGCAGAAATTCTTCAATTCCATTGTTTATTTTCATGTGCCCAATTACTTGGTTCATTTGACACAGACTGCATTAAGTTGAAGCGTGGTGCAGTTTTGACCTCACAACTTTTGTGGTCAGTTGATAGCTGACTGTTCACGCACAGTACAGTAGTAAGTTTGGGTGTAAACTAGTAGGAGAGAATTTCATTTGTCTGGAGCTGAACTTCCGAAGTCCACAGAATTTGATTTTTGTTAGGAATGTATGATTATGACGGCAATGGAGACTATATTGTCGTACCCGGCCCGTCTGAAAATGACCTGCCCTGCATCTGTATCTGTAGGCTGCCAGGCTTCAACAATGGCACCTAATCTTATCTCTAAACTCTTGTGTCCGATACACTGGCACGAGCCACGAGTCTAGCGGTCCGCAGCCTCTGCAACCGTATTCATACGTACGTGCGTGGAGGTTCGGACATTTGTGGTAGCTCACCACATCACTGTCAGCAACTGACACGTGATATACTACTAGTACTAATAGCAGTTAGGCCAAGCTAAATCCTTCTGCCACCTCTTAGCTCGCTTCATATCGATGCGTCGTATGAAACGAGAGGATCTAGAGATGAGGACGCCGAGATATTTCGTTAGGTCAAACAACGGCGTGCACGCCCGCCGCCGACCGACGAGGTAGCTGCCGCGAACTCACCCAAGTGGACGCACGAGCGAACGGCCTCGGCGCCGCCGTCTCTGTCGCGTAGTACATACGTCCGGCGAGCCGTGGTGGGGAGGTCATGGGCGCAAGGAGTTTGTCTCGCCGGAACGGACGCACGACGCCGCGGTTTGCACCACAGAAAGGTACCCGAGGTCACGGTCCTGGGGTGTGGGTAGCTGCCGCCGAGGACGGACGCCACGGCGAGATCGCTAGCACTGTTCGCTCTGTTAGCCTTTTCAGCTTTTTTTTTCTCAATCAGAACAGTATTTTTCTCTCACAGTAAATCAGTTGTTCCGTCCGATCTCACAGTAAATCAGTTGTTCCGTCCGAGCTCGTTCTATGAGGGTCAGGCACCCGGTCGCCGTCCTGGTGACGGTAACGTTTTCTTTTCTTGACCGGCTGATGCTAACGTTATGATGTCGTGGAGAGCAGAACACATGTGTAATGTAACATAGGGGATGCGATTGCTAGTTCCCTGACGTGCGTTCGGGCACCGCCTGCAGGGACCGCTCATACCCCCTCTATTTTCCACCCACATGCACGTGGGGGCGTCTGCGCCGGCTCAGTGGCACCCCAACAACTGCAGCTTTTATAATATCCAAACGAAACACTTACAACATACGTCTGAAACGGCTGAAAACACTTGTAACATATGTCTGAAACACTTGTAAAACACCTGAAAACATTTGAAAGCCATTGCAAATATATGCAACATCCGTATAAAACACTTGCAACATATATCTATGAACATATGTAATATCCAGGTAAAATATTCGCAACATACGTTTATAGCCATTACAACATATGCAACATATGGATCTACTTTTACAACATCCATATGAAACACTTGCAACGTACCTCTAAAACATCTGGAACACTTGAAACATACGCCTGCAACATGTGCTTTCATTGTAGTATCTACTTGCTGCTTGGATGAACGAATGCTCATCGACGCGCGCAGATCGATAGACCGAACTAAATTATTTCTACTATTTTTTCCTCTAAAATTTTATTTTTTTTCGAATTCTTGAATTTCTGGAAGACACTGAACCGAACCGAACATTCTGAAATGACCGAACACCCACCCCTGCTATACAGAGGTGGTTAGCATTGGGGCCGTTGGAGATGGTAGAACGTACGGCTAGGGACCTAGCGTGAATTTCTACATGGGTGATGGGCCCGACAAAATGGTAGATTTCCCGGTAGACGCGACCGTTTGTGCGATTCCGCAGCAGCACATTGACACAAGTGAACGAGCTAGAAAACCTACGACCACGGATTGCTTTTACCTTACATAACCTGTCGAGCTGCAGCTAACCAGCCAGCGCGAATGTCGTCGTCACACACGCACACCAAACACCACCGCACCCCTGCCGCCGAGGGAGCAAACAGTCCGCCCGTTGTCCTGCCCGTGCAATCTCTGCCAGAGAAGCAACGGCATGTATACATGCATGCGACGTGACCGTGACATCCGCCGAGCGCGTACAAGCCGCCGACGAGCGACGATAGGCACCGGCTGGCTAACCTCTAGATCGATCGACCAGCCGTCGTCAGGACTCAGGGTCAGGCCGGCAGGCCGGCCGGCCGACGGGGACGGAACACGAAGGAGCCGGGAAAACGGCCAGCCGGCCGCGTGATTGGCGGCTCCAGTTGGCGCGTCACGTACGGTCGCAGCGCGCCGCCGCCGCCTGCTGCCCGCCTAGGACTGGACTGGGAGGAGTCTGGGACGTCGTCGTGGCGACCTCGGTGTCGCTGCTGCCTGTCCGTGCCCTGTACGGGGTGCGGCGCGTTGAGCACGCCGCCGCGACCGGCCGGGACAGGGGCACAGGGTCGCGAGTCGCGTGGCCCAGGTGGCACGCTTGGGTTGGGCTGCATGCGTCCTGCTGGATATGCACGAATGGGAGATGGCGGTCCAAAATTTGTATACGTTTGGTTTAGTGACAATATGGATATATTCTCTGATTATATATGCTTTATGAAGCTGCCAACAAAAAACTTGTGGGTGAACTTATCCATGTTGCATGCTGGGGCTCTTGCTCACGTGGCAGCAACAATTAATGGTTGCATGCAACCTTCAAACAATTTGATCTCCTACAAACCATTTATAGCATTTGTGACACGATAACATCGTTGTATCCGTTTTATTTAAATCTATAAAATAAGATATCACATAATTATGTTTTGGGGAAAAAAGACAAGTGGTTCCGTATGACATAATTGGCATGGCTATCCTCATCCATCCAACCAAAACAGAAAAATAACTAGCCCTGCCTCGTCGCGCTCAACAGATATTCATTCAACCAAACAGAAAAATAGCCCGTTCCATCCATCTAACCTAACATGAAGCATGGATAAGCATATCTAGAAATCCATGGATACACATATCTCATCCAACCTTTCTCAAACCAAACACACACTATACTAGCCCACAGGGGATGAGACTTGAGATTTTCTTCATGCTCTTCACCTAAACTTCTTGCCTGGATAGAACTCAGAACGTGAATATGAGAAACGATAGTTCTCTCCTGAAATACAAGGGACCGAGTTTGTCGCGAGTCAAAATATACGAAGCTTGATTACATTTTAGATACATTAATTATGAAATAGGATTATATTTGGTATGGTAAAAATTGATAGTCTTCTCTTTGACTTTATTTAGACATATAACATATTGACTCAGGATAAATTAAATTTGGATCCCTGCTTCAGAAGAAGCAAGGGAGTAGTAGTTTAGTTAGTCGATAAAGTTGTGTTAGGGCTTGTGCTAACAAGGGAATTTCTTGCTATCACATGAGAGCCGCCAATCCAGTTCACCAAAGACTAGCCGGCCAGTCAAGGCAAAGCTTGCCGGAACTGAACTGACCCAAAGCTGTCTCTGTCCAGCGTGTACGAGCTCGTTGTTGCGTGCTTCGAGCTCAGTCCTTCCATCCCTGTACACACTGCACTAAACCCGGCCGATCGGTAGTCCAGCAACGAATTAATAACGCACGTGCATTTTCTTTTTCTCTGGGATGGGATCGAAGAGCTAGCGCGGGCGCACTGACCGAAACGAGACCAAGTGCCTGCCCCCGGCCATGCACTCGCTTGACGTTCCGGCGCACATGGTGGCTGGCTAACCATGCATAGTACTGTACCTCGATCGACGGCGACGTCGTCGACGAAACGACTCCCACGTTTTCTTTGCGCCTGCTACCTCGCCGGTTCGCGGCATTCGCCATACATGGAAAAGGTAGCTACGCAACTTTAGTTTGCTCTCCCTCTGTATATTTACGCTTTGTTTAGTTCCCACCCCAAATTCCCAAAAAAGTGCTACAGTAGCTATCACATCGAATCTTGCGATACATGCATGCATGGAGCATTAAATGTAGACGAAAAAAAAACTAATTACACAGTTTGGTTGGAAATTACGAGACGAACGTTTTGAGCCTAATTAGTCCATGATTGAACACCATTTGTCAAATAAAAACGAAAGTGCTACAGTAACCCAAATTCCTAAATTCAGGGAACTAAACCCGCGCTTATTTATTTTTGACCGGAACCCTCTATATATTTATTGTCCACCGCTCTCTTACAAGATACCAAGTGGATGGATCAGAACGGAACATGCATTGCATCTGATGAACCCGGGTCGCGATCTCAAGGACAAAGATTGATCGGTTAATTACAAGGTGAAGATCGATCGGTGTCAGTCACTGAGCGCATGCAGACGCCTTCGAAATTGCTAGATAAATGCCACTCAGGCACTCAGCCAGAAAGCCGACCAAGGCGGATGATTTTGCAGGTTGCCTTCTTCAGTCGATCGGTACCTAGCGCCACTACTTAGCCAGCCGGTAATTAATTAACAGCAACCAGTAGCAGTAAGGTGGTGTTCGGATCTGGTAACTAAAATTTAGAAGATATGTTGGAAAGATGTTGCATGTGGTGTTTGAATACTAATAAAAAAACAAATTACATAATCCGTCAGTACTCTACGAGACGAATTTTTTAAACCTAATTAATCCGTCATTAGCACATGTTTACTGTAGTGCCACATTGTCAAATCATAGACTAATTAGGCTTAAAAGATTTATTTCGTAAATTAGTCACAAACTATGCAATTAGTTTCGTAATTAGTCTATATTTAATACTCCATGCATATGTCAAACATTCGATGAGACAACGAGTAAAATTTAGAAGGTGCAACTGAACACCACCTAACTCCCCTGTAGTTTCCGAGTTAACTAATCACGCAAAAACCAACGTGCCAGAAGTACAATCATCACCCAGATCGGCGTCATGGTTGGCGAACATCTGGTTCCATGTATCGCTAGTGCTGGCCGCCATCATCCTCGATGGGGCAATAAAATGTGTATGCGTGAGAGAAGCCCCTCTTATTCATGATACGTGTTAATCAAACTTTTGTACCTTTGACTATTGTAATTCACTTCTCATATATTTTAGGTGCCTAAATTTAAGATAATTTCATGCAACGCTCTTGTACAAACAACTAATACAAGTAATTAAATTGTTACTTTTGTAATTTATTATTTGTCTTTGTATCATAACATATCAAATTTTTTGTCCTTATCTAACTATATAAACAATTGTGCGGTTAATTGTCTTTGTGCCAGTATAGATCAGATTTTATCAAGTTTTTAGTTTTGTCTAACAAGTTTTTATTCTCAGAATAAAAAATTGCAATTATGCCTACATAAATTGCAACAAATAAAGCTACAATTTTAGTATAAATATATGCAATAATTGTCGCCTGAAAGAAAGTTAAAATTCAGGTGCCTGAATTTTAGCAAGTTCCATTGTAATTACTAGTAAGTTGGTCCATGGCACCGTGCCTAACTTTTATTGTAATATTTATTTTTTCTTGAAAATAAATTCTGTTAAAAAAATAATTATTTGTTTGATTGTAATCTAACTGCCCCCCCTCTCTCTATGTGCCTTTTCCTAATACTTTTTGGCGAGTTGAAAAACTCTACGGTTTTGGGAAGAAATTCTTGGAGATGCTCTAATACACTAACTGTTTGTTTAGGTTCCTTTTCCTAGATATGGAGATCAAATTACTATTTTTCTATAATTATTTCTTATTTATTGATCATGATTTGTATGGACTACTTATTTGGTCATTTTTTACAATTCATTTGGAGATCAAACTGTTACTATTTTAACTCAAAATTTCTTTTGTAATTGTGTTTACATGGCCCCTTTATTTAGGTATTTTTCTTTCCAACTCGTATGAAAATTGACTTGCCATTTTTGCATAATTTCTTTAATTATTATGTACACCAAATTAATTAATTATTGACTGTGTTAGGCATGGGCTCTTTGGATTAACATAGGTCGTTACATCATCATAAAGTCCAACAATATAAATATTCGTCTTTATCTCGATTAGCATGATGTATATTTTAATTTGAAGCCATTCGATTAACATAGCAAATATACGATGTAGATTCACTCACTACAAAAAGTATTTGTAAAAATAATATCTAGTGATATAATTTGAAATATCATATTGTTTTTCCTGACAAAAGTTTCACCTCGTAGACCATGTTCGATATGTAATATAACGTATTTCTTTGAGTGCGACCGTGAGAGGGAATAAAGATATGAGACGGTAAACGGGTAAAGTATGGACGCATCATCAATTGTGAAGTTAACAAGGTTAATTTAATTCTACGTGCGCGCGGCACACGTCGCTGTCGGCCGTCGCCAACCACACGCAGGCACGCAGAATTTACTGGTCCTCGTCACTAGTAGTACCAGTAGCTTATCGTGTTACCGTGCCACGACTCACCCGCCACCCGGTGACCCGGACGTCGGCACGGTCACTTTTTCTGGCTTCTGCTGCTGCACCGGCCGGCGGCGTGGAACCGGCCGACGATATGATGGCTCATGGCTACCTCGCTCGATCAATTCGTCGTCGGTACTCGATCAATTCGGAGAAAGTGAGACCAGCTTCAATTCGCCGTCGTCGGCACTCGGTAGTCATGCAACGGATCGGCGCGGCCGGTAAATCTCTGACAGGTGTCGCTTGCCTCCGGCCGGCCAGGTGCATGCACCGTACGTACGTACCGTGCCCAAAGTGCCAGTAATGCGCTCGATCGACCCGTCAGGAATATCTAGACCCCGGACGCTATTTTGGACTGCTTCGTTTTGGAGTTTGCACAGCCACGAACGCTAGCTAACTCTGACTACACGAACCAGATACGTACGTATACGTGTGGTAACATAGGACGGCGCCCAATGCAAGAATAATTTACATGCATGCTGGACAGTCAGTGCGCGGTCACCGCGCGCCCGGCCGGAACCAACGGCCGGCGGGCGGTCTCGGCTCCTAGCTAGCTGCTTGACTAGGGCTCGCTTGTCCCGTCGAAACTTCCAAAAGTTGGTCACGCCATTCGACACGTGCAGACGCATCTGAGAATCGAACGAACCTTCTGCGTGCGCTAGATGCCCCTGTGTGAAAGATCCATGAAGAAGCCTGGCTACTAGTCTGCTCGCTCAGTTCGCTTCAGAGACTTGAGCTCTCATCGCCTCATCATCAGCTAGCAGCAGTCCACAGACGACGATGTGCCAGCGTCGTCCGGGCGCTAGTATAAATTGCCGAGCTTGACGGGCCGGGCTAGATGGAATATATCTATCCCGTCACACGCAGCGCCACGGCAGCTATCTAGCAGCAGCAGCTGGTTCGCTCCACAGTCGCCGGTGTGCCGTGTGCGTGCGTCTACTCTACATGGCGGCGTCGCTAGGACTCGCCCACGAGGCGTGCTACGCCGCCTACCCGCCGGCCGACGCTGCCTGCTCGTACTTCCCATCACCACCACCACCACCCGGCGACCTCGTGGCGGAGTTCCCGCCGCCGGCCGCCACGGCCATGGTTGATGACTACTACTTCCAGTTCGGCCAGGAGATGGGCGGCGCTCGCGCTCCAGGCTGCGGCGGCTATAATTGCTCGCCGCCGGCACCGGTGCTCGACAATGGCATGAGCCTGCTGTAAGTTTCCGTACGTGGATACCTGTACATACGTACGTACATGTAGCTTGATTGCGTGCAATGTGCGCTGTCGCCGTCACACGTTGTGGCTATGCTCATCGCATCAGTTGCGTGGCTGAATTGATCGGATTCAGGAGCTATGCCGGCGTCGAGGGCGACGGGAGGAGGCCGATGAGCGGACCAGCTGGCACCGGGAGCGGCGGCCGGCGGCCGGCGTCACGGATCGGGTTCCGGACGATGTCGGAGTTGGACGTGCTGGACGACGGCTTCAAGTGGCGCAAGTACGGCAAGAAGGCGGTCAAGAGCAGCCCCAACCCGAGGTACGATACAATACAACACTAGGCGCCGCCGCCAACTCCGAACACTTCAATTCCATGGTCACGTTCATGCTGTCATGCATGACGTGCTGATCGCCGCCGCCGCGCCGTGCGTGCAGGAACTACTACCGGTGCTCGGCGGAGGGCTGCGGCGTGAAGAAGCGCGTGGAGCGGGACAGCGACGACCCGCGCTACGTCGTCACCACCTACGACGGCGTCCACAACCACGCCGCGCCGGGCGCCACCTACCTCTGCCCGCCGCCGCGGCGCGGCGCAACCGCAACGCCCTGCTTCTCGCCTCCACGCTCGGCGTCGGCGTTGGCGCCTCTGGTGGTAGCACCCAGCTGGAGCCCCGCTTTTGACGCGTGGGAGGCGCAGCTGAACGCCGCGGCGGCTCACTCGTCGGAGTCGTCGTACTGATCCATCATCGATCAGTTACACGCACGGACGGATCATGTAGGCCTTATAACCCGTATTTTCAGGTTGCTTTTTCAGCCGGAATAGGGTTTTCTCTTACACCAAATCAGTCGAAACGTTTTCAGCAAAGCGAACACGGCCGTAGCTAGAATGTTCACCTTTGATTCAATAATACAGGTTCACGTATATATCTTTTTTCCTGTACTGAATATCAAGCTGCCAGACTTTGCTAGCAAAAAAAAAAAATCTATGATCTATAAGATTATAAGTGTGAGATGAAGAGAACGAGGTACCCATCCCAGGGCCTCGGTTACGTGTTAAATAGGCTGGGGAACAGCCCCAACGATGGCATATACATCGGGTGAATACAACAAGAACACATCCATAAGCTACAAATAAGGATCTAGCAAACTAACTATGGCACACATGCGGCTAAGCCTATAGCAGCGCATGACGGGGAGTAAACCCCGGAAGTCAGCTAACCAAACCATCTAACACCCCCCCTCAATCTCAGCCACTTACAAGGTTGAGATTGGAGCAAAACCACTTAATCCGAGCAGCTGAAACTGGCTTCGTGAACACATCAGCTAGCTGATCTCCTGAAGAAATAAACCTAACATCAAGTAGTTTCTTTGTTACTCGTTCACGAACGAAATGGAAGTCAATTTCGATGTGTTTGGTACGTGCATGGAAAACTAGATTTGCAGTCAAGTACTTGACGCCTAGGTTGTCACACCACAACTGTGCAGTTCTCACATGAGGAACACCAAGTTCTTGTAGAAGTTTCTGTACCCACATCATTTCGGCAGTAGCGTTTGCCAATGCTTTGTATTCAGCTTCAGTGGATGAACGAGACACTGTAGCTTGCTTCTGAGCACTCTAAGAGATGAGATTACTACCCAAGAACACTGCAAAGCCTCCAGTAGACCTTCTGTCATTCACACAGCCTGCCCAATCGGCGTCAGAGAGGCACTAATGATCATGGAATTTGACTTGCTGATTTTGAGTCCAGTGTTCCAAGATCCCTTTATATAACGTAGGATCCTTTTGACGGCACTCTAGTGAACCGTTGTGGGAGCATGGAGGAATTGGCACACCTTATTGACAACATAACAAATATCTAGCCTGGTCAGAGTAAGGTATTGCAACGCCCCTACCATACTGCGATACTTTGTAGAGTCTTTTGTACCAAGTTTATCTCCATCAGTCAAACTGAGTTTTTCTGAAGTTGCCAACGGTGTGTCCACTACTACAGATATGAGATTTAGTCCCGGTTGGGAACCAGCTTTACTCCCGGTTTCCCAACCGGGACTAGCAATCCGGGGCTAAAGGTGTTGTTCTTTAGTCCCGGTTTGCCACAACCGGGACTAAAGATCCTCTCAGCTTTAAAAAAAAATAATGCCTCCCACCGCTGCGCCCTGTGAGATTCGAACCCAAGACCTCATGCACTGCCTCGCGCGTAGCTTACCACCCCACCTACACAACACATCTCACAATGGATGGGATGCTTTCCTTTTGAACTAACCCATCTGGGGACCTTTAGTCCCGGTTGGTGTTACCAACCAGGACTAAAGGGTCCTTTAGTCCGGGTTGGTGTTACCAATCGGGACTAAAGGGTATACCTTTAGTCTGGGTTGGTATTACCAACCAGGACTAAAGGTTGGAGGACTTTTAGTCCCGGTTTAGCCGTTGGGCAGGGACCTTTAGTATCGGTTGGAGACACCAACCGGGACTAAAGGCCTTCTAGTCCCGGGGGTAAAAAATGCCAAGGCTAATGCCAAATTGGGACATCGTTCTAAAGTCTGTTCTCTAGTAGTGGTCAATGGACTTGCAATTACTCATGCCCGCTCTGGATAGAATGTCGAATGCATACTTCTGTTGAGACAACACTAACCCTTCCTGATTCCGTTTAACCTCAATGCCTAGGAAGTAATGGAGATCACCAAGATCTTTAAGAGCAAATTCATGTTGTAGGTCTCGAAGAAGAGCATGTGTAGCAGCAGTGGAAGAACTAGCCACAATTATGTCATCCACGTACACCAAGACAAACAATGTGTGACCTTTCTTATGATAATAGAACAAGGACGTGTCAGCTTTTGAGGGCATGAAACCAAGCTTCACCAATTTGTTACATAAGCGAGCGTACCAAGCTCTCGGAGCCTGCTTTAATCCATAAAGGGCTTTATCCAATTTGCATACATAAGATGGATGAGTCTTGTCAATATAACCAGGTGGCTGGTACATGTACACTTCTTCTTCTAGCACTCCATGTAAGAAGGCATTCTGGACATCAAGTTGTCGAAGAGACCAACCTTTAGACACTGCAATTGATAGAACAAGTCTGATAGTCGCCGCCTTGACTACAGGACTAAATGTGTCCTCATAGTCAATCCCATACCATTGCTTGAACCCCTTAGCAACCAAACGGGCTTTGTATCTATCAATAGAGCCATATGCTTTCTTCTTAATTTTGTACACCCATTTACATCCAATGATGTTTTTCCCTTTAGGTTTTGGAACTAGATGCCAAGTTCTATTCCGGAGAAGTGCTTGGTACTCACTGTCCATGGCAGATACCCAGTTCTTGTCACCAAGAGCAGCTGCTATAGTAGAAGGCTCACCATCCGTAGAAGTGACAAGGTTGCACCATCTCACTGCCCCATCTGTATATACCTTGGGTTTGCTTATCCCCTTTTGCAAACGTGTAACAGGTCGTTGTGGGGTAGAAGTAAAAGCAGGATCCATGGCCACAGATGATCTAGAGGGGAGGATCTCGGGTGACAGCGACCCTCCCTAGACTAGATCTGGCTATGGCGTGTCACCACCGCTAGTAGCAGCAAGCCCAGGCGAGGACGGCGTAGAGGATCCCGTGGCTCCTGTCGGCGTGCTGGAGTCGGGGAAGACAGCTCATGGCTGTGCAGCAACAGGCGAACCAGGACGAGGCACTGCGGAATCCAAGGTGGATCCGTCAGTACAAGGAAGATCAGCCGCCGTCGGATCCACCTCGCTTTCAGTGCCAGCCCTGTCTTGTAGTGGCAGCACGAGATGTCGTTGTTTGAAGGCCAAAATAGCACCGTTTTTAGCTGACTTTTCTCCTGCATCTTCTATAGTATAAACAACACTAGGGACAACATTAGTAGAAATAGGTGAAGACATATGTTGATCATGCAACAAAGCATCCCCAAAACTAGCATTAGGATCGAGGAGAGATGGTGGTAGGAGGGCAATTTCTGACCTAAGACGTGCTTCGACATTAGGGTGAAGAGTAGAGAATGGAAATACATGTTCATCAAACACAACATCTCGAGAGATGTAAACACGCCCTTCGGTAGGGTCCAAGCACTTAAAACCCTTATGCATATGGCTATAACCCAAGAACACACACCGTTTGGACCTATACTGTAGTTTTCTGGAGTTGTAAGGCCTCAAATTGGGCCAAACTGCACACCCAAAGGTACGCAAGAAGGTATAGTCAGGTGCTTTCCCATGGAGGCGTTCAAAGGGGGGTTGGTTGTCAATAACCTTTGAGGGGAGTCTGTTGATGATGAACACAGCCATCAAGAAGGCTTTATCCCAAAACTTCAATGGGACAGAGGCATGTGAAAGGAGTGTAAGACCCATGTCCATAATGTGACGGTGTTTGCGCTCAGCCAAGCCATTTTGTTGGTGAGCATGTGGACAAGATACTTGATGAGCTACTCCTATACGTGTGAAGAAAGAATTCAATGATTGGTATTCTCCACCCTAGTCCATTTGAATTGCCTAGATTTTATAGTTGAATTGCCTTTCAACAAGATTTTGAAAGTCTCGAAAACATTGAAAAACTTCAGATTTATGACGCAAAAGATAGATCCATACGAATTTACTATAATCATCGATAAAACTAACATAATAAGCATGTTTTCCAACTGATGTTGGGGCAGGTCCCCAAACATCTGAAAAAAGAAGTTCCATAGGACTAGAAGACACACTGCTAGACCTAGGATAAGGCAACTAATGATGTTTGCCTTGCTGACACGCGTCACAGACATTATTATTGGACTCTCTAAAAATAGGAAGATTGTGGCGACTAAGTATTTGATGAACTTGTTGAGATGCATGACCTAGCCTATGATGCCATAAAGAGCTGGATGGCTTGATAGCAGCAAGCCCTTGCTTATTGGATGAAGGCTTGAACGGGTAGAGTCCACCTTCACATCTGCCGGTGTGGAGGATTTTCTTCGTCTGCTGTTCCTTGATGAAAAAATGAGTTGGATGAAACTCAAGATATGCATTATTGTCGTGAGCAAGTCGGTTAACAGATATAAGACTTTTACTGGCCTTAGGAACATGTAGTATGTTGTTAAGATGAATTGATCTAGTTGGGGATTGCAATGTAGTGTGACCAATAAAATCTATCTTCATACCTAATCCATTGGCTGCATGGACTTGATCTCCACCGGTGTACTTGTCACGCACTGAGAGCTTCTCAAGCTCCCCAATAATATGATTAGTGGCTCCTGAATCCACATACCAATTAGTATCGACCCCATAAGAGGTCATGGCAGAGGAGGCAGACTTCTATGGCGTGCCTGTGAACGACGTGTCGAATCGCTTGAAACACCGCACAATGGTGTGTCCCTCTTTGCCGCACAGCTAGCAAAAAACGCCTTGCTGGAAGCCAGAGCCACGGCTGCCACCACCGTTGCGGTGGCCGCCGCCGCGTCCACGAAATTGCTGGCCGCCACCATGGCCACCCCTTGCAGTAGCATTGGTGGAGGACTGCTGTCCACCACCGTGTAGATCCATCCACTGTTCAAAACTCATGAGCTAAGTAAACAGTTCGCTCACCATGATTGGCTCCACACGCGCGGTCACCGCAGACACCACTAGGTCGAATGGCTCGTCTAACCCGGTCAAGATGTATGACACGAGTTCTTCATCTTTGATCTTCTTGTCCGCTGACGCCATCTCGTCAGCGAGGCCCTTCATCTTGCTGAAGTATTTGGCAATTGTGGTGTTGCCCTTCGTCGCGGTCGCCAGGGCCATGCGGGTGGCGATGACCCGCGCTCTAGACTGTGCCGCAAATAGTTTCTCGATAGCGGCCCACGCCGCCGCAGCCATTACCTCGGTATTAACATGGCCGAGGATCTCTTTGGAAAGAGATATCAATAGGTAGCTCAGAACCTGTTGGTCTTTGGCCACCCAGATGTCGTACTCCGGATTGGCCATAGGCGGTTCCTTATCATCGCCGCTCTTGGTGGCAAGGAATTCTACTGGTGGTTTGGTTGTTGGCTTGATGAAGCTCGCGGCCTGGACGCCTCTAGTTGCCGAGAGGACTTGGGCTTGCCATGACTGAAAATTGCTCCTCGTAAGCTTTTCAGTCATAGGAATGAAGGCAAGGCCGAGGGAAGTGGCAGGAAACGATGAGGAAGAAGAAGACATCTTCAAATCTCCATGAGGAGTTTTAGGCTCTTTGATACCATGTGAGATGGAGAGAACGAGGTACCCATCCCAGGGCCTCGGTTATGTGTTAAATAGGCTAGGGAACAGCCCCCCAGCGGTGGCATATACATCGGGTGAATACAACAAGAATACATCCATAAGCTACAAACAAGGATCTAGCAAACTAACTATGGCACACATGCGGCTAAGCCTATGGCAGCGCATGACAGGGAGTAAACCCCGGAAGTCAGCTAACCAAACCATCTAACAATAAGAATAGTCGACTTTCTAAAAAGTGATAGACATTGTTGTCGCCATCATCCTGATATGTTCCCGCCAAAAAAGAAAGAAAGAAAAGGCTTTTTCAGCAATTGATAAGATCGACAGCATACACACATAAAACAAGTCAAATTTTGCCAAGTGTATAATGCAAAAATATCAGTTAGAGCATGAAACTCCATTCTTCATCCCTTAGTCTAATTCTCATCTCTCTTATAAACAATCTGCAACTACGGTATTTGCTTAACTTTGGATTGGTTCAGATCAGAGTTTTCAAGTGCTGTCATTTGTAACTAATGTTTCAGTAGCATAGCAAAAAGGAAAACAAAAGAAAACCCTATGTCAGGTGTCAGGAGCTGGTAAAATCGGCAACTTATATTTTGGGAAGTACATATATTGCTAAAAAAGATGTATCAATTAGATTGCGCAATTATCCCTTTACTCTGTAGTCCTGATCTTTTCTTATGAGCAGTCTAGAACTACGGTGGTTGGTTGACTTGCATTGGTTCAGATCAGAGTTTTCAAGTTCTATCATCTTTTTTTAGATAAAGGATAGTTTATATCCGGCTTCATCTACACCAGGGTAGAATCAGGCCAATTATTAAAAAGTTTGGGCCGACGGTCGACGCACAAGAACCAAAACAAGTCTACAACCAAACTTGAGGATAACAAAGCGTGAAGCAGATCCTGACTACTATAGACCAATAAACCTAGATGACAACCACCCATTGAAACTAAAAAAATGCAATGTCGACGTCTCCAAATGCTGTCCAGCAAGGGTCAATTGGTCTCGAAGATCATCATGTCGCTGCAGTCTTGCCCTTTGCCTTAGCCAATGGGTTCCCCTGAATAATACCTTTGACTGAAGATGCATTCAAGTTTTTGCGTGCTTTTAACTTCATCGCCTTCTCCAAAGAGTCTTGGTCCGAAGTAGATACGTTTCTCTTACTAGCTCTCACTAGTGACACTGCCCCATCGTTCAAAGTTTTAGACTACAACAAACTAGCTTTCCACTGTGCCGAACCATCTGGAATCATCCCACATGGAGAGAGCAGTACTACAGGCTTGTATGTACTCTTCTCTCCCACTGAAGCGGATTCTATAACTTCCAAATTTGAATGCTGGAGTACTGCACCTATAGTAGCCACCAAATCCTACTGGACGCCAGCGGCTCCTGCAAGCTTAGCTGCCATGACCATGCTCTCAGTGGATGCTCCTGTCATAGCCTTGGACTTGTGCTGCCCACTTGGTGCAACTGAAGCATTGGTCTGTTTACCAGGTGCTTTACCAGCTGGATCATCTTGAAAGGATCAAGATGCCCAAGAGGGGGGTGAATTGGGCTAATTCTAAATTTTCTTGTAATAATTAAATCCTACGATTAGCCCAATTAACCCCTTGTGCCTAGAAAAGTGTTTATATTAATCTAATGCACAACGGACTTGCAACCTATGTTCCAAACTTACTCTAGCATGGCAATTCTATGAATGTAATGACAAGTATTGAATTGCTCAAAGTAAATGCTCAAAGTAAATAGAGAGAGAGGAACGTGGCGATGTTTTGCCGAGGTATCGGAGAGTCGCCACTCCCCACTAGTCCTCGTTGGAGCACCCACGCAAGGGTGTAGCTCCCGCTTGATCTGCGTAAGGATCAAGTGCTCTCTACAGGTTGATTCTTCGACACTCCGTTGCGGCAAATCACCCAAAACCGCTCACAACTTGAGTTGGGTCACCCACAAGCTCCGCCGGGTGATCACCAAGCTCCCAATCACCACCAAGCCATCTAGGTGATGGCGATCACCAAGAGTAACAAGCACAAACTCTCACTTGACCACGCGAAGCCTAATGAGAACGGTGGATGCACACTTTGCTACTCTTAATTTACTAATGAGGCTACTCTCTTGGATTCACAAATCTCAATCATCTCACTAGGACCTTGCTCTTCTTGGCACTCACAAACATGTCTCTCAGCTATTGGAATGAGCAAAAGTGACTCCACACATGAGTGGAGCTTCTATTTATAAGGCAGCCTGAAAAACGAACCGTTATGAGCTTCTACGGGGTGACCGGACGCTCCGGTCATGTTGACCGGATGCTCCGGTCAGTTCAACCCGCACACCAGTGTTTAAGTGTTGACCGGACGCTGGCAGGGTCCGATCACCACTGACCGGACGTGTCTGGTCACATTAAACCCTCACTGGATGCTTACTATACTCGACCGGACGCTGGATCCTCAGGGTCCGGTCAGTATTGACCGGACGCGTCTGGTCGCAGATTTCCTTCTCTAGAACCTTACTGGAGTCGACCGGACGCTGCCTCTCAGCGTCCGGTCACTTGACCACTCCAGCGTCTGGTTGCATCAAACGCAATCACCTTGATCAAATATACTGACCGGACCCTACGGCCAGTGTCCGTTTGCACCGGAGCCAGCGTCCGGTCAGCATTTGACCCTCCATTCACTTCCAACTCTCGAACATATGTGAATGAAGTTTGCTCCATAGGATCATAGGGCTATAGTGGAGCTACCTAGCGCTAGTTTAAATAAGTGTGCACCACACCTAACTCACTAGACTCACCTAGGTCAAGCTACCCATCCATACCCCCCTTAATAGTACAGCCAAAGGAAAAACAAAGTCCTAAACTACTCTAAGTGTCTCTCCAACTCCAATCGACACTTAGAACTAGTCGTCCTTAACCTTGTCGTCCATCCTTTGAAAACCGAAATAATTTCCATCGTAGGGGCATGACAACCTCGATTGCCCAATCGATCTCCATTACCACGACCTAACTTAATTACCTCTACAAAACACACATTAGTCATAGTAATCTTGTATTGTCATTAATCACCAAAACCCAACTGTCGCCATGACTACTCAGCGGCTCCCTTCGTCTATCGCCTCTTTAGATCCTACGATAGAAGTACCAGCAGCATCTAGGCCCCTAGTTGGATTTCGGTGATTAATGTCAATACAAGATTACTATGACTAACGTGTGTTTTGCAGAGGCAATTAAGTTAGGTCATGGTAATGGAGATCGATTAGGCAATCGAAGTTGTCATGCCCCTATGATGGAAATCGTTTCGGTTTTCAAAGGATGGACGACAAGGTTAAGGATAACTAGTTCTAAGTGTCGATTGGAGTTAGAGAGACACTTAGAGTAGTTTAGGACTTTGTTTTTCCTTTGGCCGTACTATGAAGGGGGGTATGAACGGGTAGCTTGACCTAGCTGAGTCTAGTGAGTTAGGTGTGGTGCACACTTGTTTAAACTAGCTCTAGGTAGCTCCTATGAATGCCCAAGATCCTATGGAGCAAACTTCATTCACATATGTTCGAATGTTGGAAGTGAATGAAGGGTCAAACACTGACCGGACGCTGGCTCCGGTGCGACCGGACGCTGGCCGCAGGGTCCGGTCAGTTCATTTGACCATGAAGAACAAGTCTGGAGTGACCGGACGCTGGAAGGTCGTGTGACCGAACGCTGAGGGCTAGCGTCCGGTCGACTCTAGTAAGGGTCCAGACTTGGGAAAGAGTGACCGGACGCGTCCGGTCAGTGGCGACCGGACCCTGAGTATCTAGCGTCCGGTCGTTTACAGTAAGCATCCAAGAGCGACCGGACGCGTCCGGTCGGTACTGACTGGACCCTGACAGCGTCCGGTCATCATTTGAAAACTGTTCGTGGGTTGAACTGACCGGAGCGTCCGGTCAAAACGATCGGAGCGTCCGGTCATCCCGCAGAAGCTCATAACAGTTCATTTTTCAGGCTGCCTTATAAATAGAGGCTCCACTCGTGAGTGGAGCAACTTTTGCTCATTCCAACAGCTGAGAAACACGTTTGTGAGTGCCAAGAAGAGCAAGGTCCTATTGAGGTGTTTGTGATTTGAGAATCCAAGAGAGTAGCCTCACTAGCAAATCAAGAGTAGCAAAGTGTGCATCCATCTTCTCATTTAGGCTTCGCGTGGTCAAGTGAGAGTTCGTGCTTGTTACTCTTGGTGATCGCCATCACCTAGATGGCTTGGTGGTGATTGAGAGGTTGGTGTTCACCCGACGGAGCTTGTGGGTGACCCAACTCAAGTTGTGAGCGGCTTTGGGTGATTCGCCGCGATGGAGTGTCGAAGAATCAACCCGTAGAGAGCACTTGATCCTTGCGCGGATCTAGGGGGAGCTACACCCTTGCGCGGTGCTCCAACGAGGACTAGTGGGGAGTGGCGACTCTCCGATACCTCGGCAAAACATCGCCGCGTTCCTTTATCTCTCTATTTACTTTGAGCACTTACTTTGAGCATTTACCTTGAGCAATTCAATACTTGTTTTACATCCATAGAATTGCTTGCTAGAGTAAGTTTGGAACTTAGGTTGTGAGGTTGTTGTGCATTAGTTTGATATAAACACTTTTCTAGGCACAAGGGGTTAATTGGGCTATCCGTAGGATTTGATTATTGCAAGAGAATTTAGAATTAGCCCAATTCACCCCCCCTCTTGGGCATCTTGATCCTTTCAATTGGTATCAGAGCCTCGTGCTCACATTTTTAAGCTTAATCGCTTAGAGCAAGATGTCTCACGGGGATGGACCTCCTCCTATCTTTGAGGGAGATGATTTTCTATATTGGAAAATCCGCATGGAGGCATACTTAGAAGCTCTAGATGTTGGAATTCTAAGAGCCACCTCTCAAGGGTTCCCAGCACCTAGGAATGCCGCACAACTTCAAGGTGATGAAGTGAATTATGAAAAATGGAATGCAAAGGCTCGCAACACCATCTTTTGAGGCCTTTGCAAAGATGTGTTCAATCGTGTAAGGAACCACAAAGACGCCCATGCACTATGGTCGGACGTTTGTGTGCTCCATGAGGGAACCAAGAGTGAGCGTGAGGAACGCTATCATCTTGTGATTAAAAAGCTAAATTCTTTTGAGATGTTTCCCAAAGAAAGTGCTAATGAGATGTATTCTCGATTAAATATTCTTGTAGAGGAAGTCAATGGGCTTGGACTCACTCAAATGTCACCATCCGATGTTGTGAGAAAAATCTTGAGTGTCCTCCCCATTGACAAATATGGACACATTGTGACCGTGCTACATCAAGGCGATCTTTCTGCCGCTACACCGACACAAATCTTGGGAAAGATCAATGCTCATGAGATGTACATGCACATCACACCACAAGATGGCTCATCCTCTACAAAGAAGAAAGAGAAGGACTTAGCATTCAAAGCTAGCCAAGACAAGGGCAAAGCAAGACTTGAGTATGAGAGCTCAAGTGATGAAGATGATGAAGAAAGCCTTGCCCTCATGGTGAAGAAGACCACCAAGATGCTAAAAAGGCTAAACAAGAGTGGCATCAAGTTTGATGGCAAGAAGAAGAAGTTCTTCACTAGCTCAAGAAGAAAGCCAATCTCCAAGATGGATTGCTACAATTGTGGCAAACTTGGCCACCTAGCTCATCAATGCATGAAGCCCAAGAAAGACAAGTTCAAGAACAAGGGCAAGAAAGATGATTCAAGCGATGAAGATGAAAAGAAGAAGAACAAGCCATACAAGAAGAGAGATGGCAAAAAGAGGGAGTTCTACAAGAAGAAGAAGAGTGGCAAGGCCTATATTGTCGGTGATTGGCTCACGGACATTGATTCATCAAGTGGATCATCCGATGATGATAGTGACCATGAAAAGGTGGCCGCCATTGCTATTGATCTTGCATCTTCACCGCCATCATCGCTATCATTCTCTACACACCTATGCCTTGTGGCCAAAGGTGAATGCAAGGTAACTAAGAGTGATGATAGTAATGATGATGAACATGCTAGTGATGATGATAGTGATGATGATGACTCACCTACATATGATGATCTTGTCAAAATACTAAGAAAATATACTAAGATCATTAGAAAGAGTAGAGCTACAAATGAAAAACTTGATGCTAAAAATGATTCACTCTTAGCTAAGTGTGATACATTAGAAAAGGCTAATGATGAGCTCAAAGAAACAAATGATTCTATATCATCCAAACTCAAGGAGCTAAAATCTTCTAAGAAAGAGCTTAAAGATAAAAATGATAAACTTGAGTGGGTGCACAATGAGCTTATCACTAGTCACAACAAGCTAAAAGAAGAATATACAACTCTAAAGATCGATTATGATACCCTTATTATTGCACAAGAATTCTTACCAAATGAGCCACATGATGCTACTAACCATGTTGTTATGATTGATATAGCTACCTCATGTGATGATTTAATTGATGAAAGCATTGAGCATGGATCTAGTAGCAAAGGCAAGCAAGTGGTTGAGTGCAATGACTATGATGAGTATGTCAAGCTCAAGAGTGACAATGAGAAGCTCATGAAAGATCTTGAAGAGATGAAAAGTCACAACACCATCATGCTAGAAACTCTTGATCATGACAAAGAGGTGATCCTTGAGAATGAGAAGCTAAAAGAAGAAAACAAGAAACTCAAGGAGGAAAAGAACAATGATATTCTCAAGGAAGAGAACAAGAAGCTCAAGATGGAGAAAGAGCATCTCAAGGTGGGATTGAGCAAGTTTGCTAGAGGCAAGCATCTCCAAAGTGAGCTACTCATGAATACCATCATGAAGATGGATAGAAGTGGCATTGGATATATGGCAAGTGTAGAGAAGAAGAAGGCTCAAGCTCAACACCAACAATCAAAGCCAAAGCCAAAGCCAAAGAGATGTTTTGAGTGTGGATAAGAAGGCCACTTTGCTCATGAGTGTCAAACTCCACCACCACAACCCTTGCCCAAGCATGCTAGACCCTTTGCTTTCAATGCTCACTACATGCTTAGAAAAGATTCGAGTGGAAAGATGAAAGTCATGTTCTTAGGTCCCCCAACAAGAGTAGGCCTAAAAAAATTTGGGTGGCTAAGTCACTTGTTGAGAAGGTGAAGGGCCCTCAACAAGCTTGGATCCCTAAAGCTTGAATCTCTTGTGTGTAGGTGAACTACAAGACCAGTGGAAGTCATTGGGTCATCTCGTATGTTCACCTCACTAGATGAAGAGGTAGATGGACAAGAGAAAATAACATTTGGAGATAATTCAAAGGGCAAGGTTAAAGGATTGGGCAAAGTGGCAATCTCAGATGATCATTCCATCTCCAATGTGCTCTATGTTGCTTCACTGAGCTTCAACTTGCTATCCGTTGGGCAATTGTGTGATCTTGGCTTTCAATGCTTATTCACTGAGAAGGAGGTTGTTGTATCCAAAGTAGATGACAATCAAGTGATATTCAATGGATTTAGATACAACAACTTATATCTAGTTGACTTCACCTCCAAAGATGCAAACTTGAAGACTTGCCTATTCACCAAAACAACACTTGGATGGCTATGGCATAGAAGACTTGCTCATGTTGGGATGAGCTCACTCAAGAAGTTTATGAAGAATGATTTGGTGAGAGGGTTGAAGGATGTGAAGTTTGAGAAGGACAAGCTTTGTAATGCATGTCAAGCCGGCAAGCAAGTTGCAAACACTCATCCAACCAAAGCTTTCATGTCAACCACAAGAGTGCTAGAACTCCTACACATGGATTTATTTGGACCAACAACATACAAGAGTTTGGGAGGAAATCTCTATTGCCTTGTGATTGTGGATGACTATTCAAGATATACATGGGTGTTTTTCCTTCATGACAAATCCGAAGTTGCATCTTGTTTCAAGAAGTTTGCCAAGAGAGCTCAAAATGAATTTGAAGTGAAGCTCAAGAAGATAAGAAGTGACAATGGCAAAGAGTTTGACAACACAAACATAGAAGCTTATTGTGATGAAGTTGGAATCAAACATGAAGTCTCTGCAACCTATACTCCTCAACAAAATGGTGTAGTTGAGAGGAAGAACCGGACTTTGATCACTCTTGCAAGGACAATGCTAGATGAGTACAACACCCCTGAAGCTCTATGGGCGGAAGCAATCAACACCGCATGTTATGCATCCAACCGCCTATTTCTTCAAAAGTTCCTTGTCAAGACACCGTATGAGTTGCTCAATGGGAAGAAGCCAGACGTCTCCTTCTTTAGGGTGTTTGGTTGCAAGTGCTACATCTACAAGAAGCGGCAACACCTAGGGAAGTTTCAAAGACGTTGTGATATAGGTTTTCTTGTTGGCTACTCATTGAAGTCCAAAGCATATAGAGTATTCAATCATGCCACCGGCTTGGTTGAAGAAACATATGATGTGGAATTTGATGAATCTAACGGCTCCCAAGGAGCACATGAGAATCTTGATGATGTAGGTGATGAACCATTGAGGGAGGCTATGAAGAATATCCCGGTGGGAGACATCAAGCCAAAAGATGATGAAGATGATGTACAAGTCATTAACCAACCTTCTTCATCAAATATACCACAAGATGGTGAAAAAGATGGGAGAGTAGAAAATGAAGATACTCATATCTCCCATGAGCAAATGGTGGTACAAGCACAAGATGTTGATGCTCCACAACCTCCTCCTCAAGTGGTCAATAGAAGAAATACACCTCTCCTACAAGATCATCCACAAGATCTCATCATAGGGAGTCCATCAAAGGGTGTAATGACTCGATCTCAAAAACTTACTTCATTTATCGCTCATCACTCTTTTGTCTCTTGCTATGAGCCTACCAAGGTAGAAGAAGCTCTTAAAGATCCGGATTGGATCAATGCCATGCATGAAGAGTTGAACAACTTCACTCGCAATAAAGTTTGGAATCTTGAAGAGCGACCAAAAGGTGCAAGAGTCATTGGAACAAAGTGGGTGTTCCGCAACAAGCAAGATGATCAAGGTGTTGTTGTGAGGAATAAGGCAAGACTAGTTGCAAAGGGATTCTCACAAGTTGAAGGTTTAGATTTTGGAGAAACCTTTGCACCGGTTGCAAGATTAGAAGCCATCCGTATCCTTCTTGCATATGCATCACATCATGAAATGAAACTATATCAAATGGATGTGAAAAGTGCATTCTTAAATGACTTTATTAATGAACTAGTCTATGTTGATCAACCTCCCGGGTTTGAAGACCCTAGATATCCTAATCATGTTTATAGGTTGTCCAAGGCACTATATGGGCTTAAGCAAGCCCCAAGAGCTTGGTATGAGCGCCTTTGGGATTTTCTTATTGAGAAGGGCTTCACCATTGGGAAGGTCGACACCACACTATTCACCAAGAAGCTTGATGGGCATATCTTCATTTGTCAAGTATATGTTGATGATATCATCTTTGGATCATCAAATGAAGACTCATGCAAAGAATTTGGTGAATTGATGTCTAAGGAGTTCGAGATGTCAATGATTGGTGAGCTTACATTCTTTCTTGGTTTTCAAGTCAAGCAAATGAAAGAAGGCATCTTCATCTCTCAAGAGAAATACACAAAAGATCTTCTCAAGAGATTCAAGATGGATGAATGTAAGCCAATCAAGACCCCAATGCCTACCAATGGACATCTCGACCTAGATGAGGGAGGTAACTCGGTTGATCAAACTCTCTACCGTTCTATGATTGGTAGCTTGTTATATTTAACCGCATCTAGGCCCGACATCATGTTTAGTGTGTGTATGTGTTCTAGGTTTCAAGCTAGTCCTAAGGAAACACATTTAATTGCCGTAAAAAGAATCCTTAGGTATCTTAAGCACACGCCAAGCATTGGTCTTTGGTATCCCAAAGGAGCTTTATTTGAATTAATTGGCTATTCCGATTCGGATTACGCCGGATGCAAAGTTGATAGAAAGAGCACGTCCAGAGGGTGCCATTTGCTTGGTAGATCACTTGTGTCTTGGTCCTCCAAGAAACAAAATAGTGTGGCTTTATCCACCGCCGAAGCGGAATACATTGCCGCGGGTGCTTATTGTGCACAAATATTATACATGAAACAAACTTTACTAGACTATGGAGTAGTTCTAGAGAAAGTACCTCTTTTGTGCGACAATGAAAGTGCGGTAAAACTTGCAAATAATCCGGTTCAACACTCTCGCACCAAGCATATAGATATCCGCCATCACTTTCTAAGAGATCATGTAGCTAAAAATGATATATCACTAGAAGGTGTAAGATCCGAAGATCAATTAGCGGATATCTTCACTAAACCGCTAGATGAGGCTACATTTTGTAGATTACAGAATGAGCTCAATGTACTTGATTTTAGTAACTTCACTAAAAATTGAGCTTGTGTTGTCCCTTGCATTCATTGTAATATACAACATGTTTAATTTGTGGCAATGCATATAGGGCTTGTCTAACATGGTTAAGATAACCGCCGAAAAGCGTGTGAAGAAGCTTAACCTTGGATCAAACTTGACAAGCAACTAGATTTACTTACAAGTATTACATATGCATGAATGTTGTTTTGTCGTTTTGTTCCATTTGCCCTCTTGTTGCCTATTTTCTTAAAAAAGAATTATAGCATAAGGCAAAATATTTTGAAAAATATGAGGGTTTGAGAGAGGTCACTCACATCAGTCCCAATTGGTGTTTATTTGGATCTTATTCAAGTTGGGACTTGATTGGGAACAGGCAGCGCGAAGGAAGGTTGAAGGTTTGCTGGAAAAGGAGCACCGGACGCTGCACCGGACGCTGCTGTCCAGCGTCCGGTCAGTTCACAGGAGGTGAACTGCTACTGAAGGAGTGACCGGACGCTGCATCTGTGCGTCCGGTCAGGAAGGGTTCAGCGTCCGATCGATCAAGGAAGGACTAGCAGTACTGACCGGACCCTGTCTGTGTTCGGTCATGGACCACCGGACGCGTCCGGTCCTAATTCCAGAGGTTTTGGACCTCTCTAGAATCGACCGGACGCTGGGTGGTAGTGTCCGGTCGCTACCACCGGAGCGTCCGGTCAGTGGATCTCGCGCGTTTTCAGGACTCCTTTCTCTGATTCCTTTTCTGTCGCATGTGGGGAACTATTTAATAGCAAGACCGTACCCCTGTTCGACCTCAACCCACCGCGACCTAGCCCAAGCCGCCGTCGTAGCCTAGCCACGCGCCACCTATGCCGGTCTCCTCGCACCCGCGCCACCGTGCCCTCGCCTCGCCACGCCACCGCACTCGGCCCCCGCTCGTCAGCCGCGCTCCAACCGAGCCCTCAGCCGAGCTATGTGCCACCGTCCCGCGCGCCACCGCGCCTGCTCAGCACCACGCCGTGCTCCAGCCTCCTCGCGCCTCAACTCGCCGCTCCACCGTCGCCAAGGCTGCCGGTCTTCACACCGAAGTGCCCTAGCCTTACCATCCCCTTGATTGGTAAGGCAACCTTTTATTTTTCAATCTTGGTCTATACATTGGTGACCTAGATTGATTTGTTGTCTCTGATTCTCCATTACATTTAGGACATTTACCCTAACCCTAGCCCAGTTCCGAGGATCCCCCGCGTGACATCTTATCTATTCTCAGTCTGCGGATCGTCAGGTAGAAAGCCATACGATTCAAATTCGCATCTACATTGCTTTCTCTATTAGGGTTTCGCATCTATTAGACATATGGTATTTATTTGTATATCCATCTATTCTATCGTGCAGTGAGTCGGTTCCGTTGTGTTTCGTCTGGCAGTTGGCAGTCAACTCAGAGCCAAGCTCGCGAGTAAGGATCGAGGCCAAGCCTCGAAAGCGGCAGTTTGACAGTTGATCTTCATCAGCGACAGTTCACCATCTTGTCAGTTTAGATGGCTCGCACCAAGAATGTTGGTGGTGGCCCAGGTGATGATGATTGGAGGCCCCCACCTCGCCAGCCAGCCGGATCTAAAGGCAAGTCAACCAAGCAGGTAACATCCAAGAAGCGGAAGTACCCCGACGCAGAGACAGCGAGAGCAGCAGCTGTTGCGGAGGCCGCAGAGCGTGCCGAGAGAGGTGGTACCCACAGCGGAGTTGTCATTGCAGATCAGCCAGTTTCACCCGCAGTCAGAGCTGCGATCGAGGATGTTGAGCGTCGTCACGGTAGTCTAGCTGGGACTGCCACGCTTGCAGGACGACGGGTTGCCATTGAGGAGGGTTTGTCAGCACAGCAGCAGCCCCCACCAGCAGAGCCTCAGCCAGCCCAGGAGACTCAGGAGGGTCAGGAGACCGAGCCGGCACCTCAGCTACGCCGCTCGAGTCGTACCAGTGCTACAGTTCCACCGAGGCTAGTTACACAGCGCAGGGGTTCACGCCCTCCGCCCAGACCACAGGGTCTGCCTCCAGTGGTTCACCTCGACTTGAGGGCCGCTACAGCCAAGCAGGTTCAGCAGCTACGGTTTGTTGAGTTTGAGGTTTGGTTTCCTCCGAGGAGGGATGAGAGAGCAGCTGAGGGGTTCTACATGCCACTGCAGGAGGATTTCTACAATGCATATCTTAACAGTGGGGCAGTGTTCAGATCACAGAGGGTCTATCAGATAGAGTCCATTGTGGTAGCAGCCGGAGAGAGCATTCGGCAATACTTGTCATATTTGCCAGGACTGACAGATTTGATTGGATGGATGGGCATATATGTACCTTCTTGGGTCCATCAGTTTTATGCCTCGCTCTACATTGATCCTCATCATAGATTCATTCACTTTGCTTTCAAAGGCAAAGACTACAGAGTGACTAGTGGCAGAGCCAGGGAGATACTGAGGCTACAAGAGCAGCCTGTAAAGATGCATGAGGTTTGCTATGGATAGCAGGAGCCTCCCAGGCGTCCTCATGGAGGGCAGGTGCCCCCTACAGATTTAGTGCGGCATTGCTTCAAGGAGCCATTTGGAGAGGGGTCGAGCAGGAACCCCAGTGACTTGACTCCTACAGCGAGGATACTAGAGGCCATCATCAGGAGGACACTGCTTCCTAGGTTGGGATACAGGGAGGGCCTGACTCGCTTATAGCTCTGGCTTCTCAATGCCATCATGTAGATGACAGTATTTGATATCTAGGACCTCCTTCTTTCAGAGATGGAGGATACTATAGCTGAGGGATTCAAGGGTCGCAGGCAGCTTCCTTATGCTCACTGGATCACATTCCTCATCCGCAGAGTTGTGCTTGATAAGCCCCCTGGCATGATGGATGAGTATACAGGTGTCACTATAGAGTTCCCAGCCTACAACTTATCACAAAGGATCAGACACACCACTCCTCAGGCACCCAGACAGCCTAGCCGTCGTCCCGACATGCCAGAGTCCGCAGCTCAGCAGGATGAGATCATCAGAGGGATTGCAGCCACTGAGGAGGAGGAGCTAGAGGCACAGCAGGAGTTGAGCGAGTATAGTGATAGCTCCGACGATGACTACCAACCTATACCTCAGATGCCTCCATGCAGACATGATGCAGAGGCTGGTAGCTCTAGTTCTGCACCACCTGCTCCGCAGACAGACCCCGCTCTCATAGCTATTCTTGAGCAGATGCAGCAGGATCAGACACGATAGGCATAGGAGACAGCTACCAACTTCGCACAGTTTCAGGCTCGTCAGGACGAGTTTCAGCGGCAGTAGCAGCTCCTTCAGCACCAGCAGTTACTTATGCAGCAGTAGCTCATGGGATTCATACAGCATGTAGTGACAGCCATTGGGATCCCACTGCCACAGACTTCGCCCCAGCTTGCACAGCCTCCTACCACTTCGATGACTCCAGCAGTACAGCCCATCGAGCTCCAGAGTCAGGGATAGCCTCCAGCTCAGTTTACTTCACCTCCTGTATAGATGTCCCAGTGGTTAGCCTCACCTGGTGTAGCCCCGTAGTTCACTCCTTATCACACGGGTTTCTCACCAGAGCAGTCTTCCTCGCTATTCGTGCTTGACACGTCAGTCTCCAGGAGTCTTGGAGCATCTTTCAGCGAGTTGACCGGCATGCCTACTCCGCCTCACATGCATTCCGCTGGTCTATCTACAGCAGCTCCAACTATCATGACTACTCAGAGGCTCCCCTCGTTTGTCGCCTCGTCAAATCCTACTACAGACATACTTGCAGCTTCATAGGCAGCACCAGCCCCAGCTCAGACCCAGACTGCTTCAGCGACACTTCCTGCTTCAGAGGGTCAATCAGTTCAGAGCTTAGGGTCCAATGATGATGGCGCCCAGTTCCATCTTGCTCCACGTACTTCAGCGCCCGACTCATCCGCTGCAGCCCTCCGACCGATCCTTAGGTTTTGGTGTTTGATGCCAAAGGGGGAGAGGGTTTGAGTATGTAGACTTAGGGAGAGCAAGTTTTAGGGGGAGCTAGTTATCTTGTATTAGCTTATTATATACATTTGGAGTTTTATTTGTGTGATACACTATTACTTATGCATTCGTGTGTTTACTTTCATGCATACTATTATATATATGTGATAGGGTTATCTACGTGATTGTGATATTTGACATGTGGAAATCGTTTCGGTTTTCAAAGGA
This sequence comes from Miscanthus floridulus, assembly GCF_019320115.1. NCBI lineage: Eukaryota > Viridiplantae > Streptophyta > Magnoliopsida > Poales > Poaceae > Miscanthus > Miscanthus floridulus. Next base: position 8,844,712 of record NC_089585.1, read on the forward strand.
TGGACGACAAGGTTAAGGATAACTAGTTCTAAGTGTCGATTGGAGTTGGAGAGACACTTAGAGTAGTTTAGGACTTTGTTTTTCCTTTGGCCATACTATGAAGGGGGGTATGAACGGGTAGCTTGACCTAGTTGAGTCTAGTGAGTTAGGTGTGATGCACACTTGTTTAAACTAGCTCTAGGTAGCTCCTATGAATGCCCAAGATCCTATGGAGCAAACTTCATTCACATATATTCGAATGTTGGAAGTGAATGAAGGGTCAAACACTGACCGGACGCTGGCTCCGGTGCGACCGGATGCTGGCCGCAGGGTCCAGTCAGTTCATTTGACCGTGAAGAACAAGTCTGGAGTGATCGGACGCTGGAAGGTCGTGTGACCGGACGCTGAGGGCTAGCGTCCGGTCGACTCCAGTAAGGGTCCAGACTTGGGAAAGAGTGACCGGACGCGTCCGGTCAGTGGTGACCGGACCCTGAGTATCTAGCGTCCGGTTGTTTACAGTAAGCATCCAAGAGCGACCGAACGCGTCCGGTCAGTACTGACCGGACCCTGACAGCGTCCGGTCATCATTTGAAAACTGTTCGCGGGTTGAACTGACCGGAGCGTCCGGTCAAAACGATCAGAGCGTCCGGTCATCCCGCAGAAGCTCATAACGGTTCGTTTTTTAGGCTGCCTTATAAATAGAGGCTCCACTCGTGAGTGGAGCAACTTTTGCTCATTCCAACAGCTGAGAAACACGTTTGTGAGTGCCAAGAAGAGCAAGGTCCTAGTGAGGTGTTTGTGATTTGAGAATCCAAGAGAGTAGCCTCACTAGCAAATCAAGAGTAGCAAAGTGTGCATCCATCTTCTCATTTAGGCTTCGCGTGGTCAAGTGAGAGTTCGTGCTTGTTACTCTTGGTGATCGCCATCACCTAGACGGCTTGGTGGTGATTGAGAGGTTGGTGTTCACCCGGTGGAGCTTGTGGGTGACCCAACTCAAGTTGTGAGCGGCTTTGGGTGATTCGCCGCGACGGAGTGTCGAAGAATCAACCCGTAGAGAGCACTTGATCCTTGCGTGGATCAAGGGGGAGCTACACCCTTGCACGGGTGCTCCAACAAGGACTAGTGGGGTGTGGCGACTCTCTGATACCTCGACAAAACATCGCTGTGTTCCTTTCTCTCTCTATTTACTTTGAGCATTTACTTTGAGCATTTACCTTGAGCAATTCAATACTTGTTTTACATCCATAGAATTGCTTGCTAGAGTAAGTTTGGAACTTAGGTTGCGAGGTTGTTGTGCATTAGTTTGATATAAATACTTTTCTAGGCACAAGGGGTTAATTGGGCTATCCGTAGGATTTGATTATTGCAAAAGAATTTAGAATTAGCCCAATTCACCCCCCCCTCTTGGGCATCTTGATCCTTTTAGGGCTGCTGTAGAAGGACCGATGGTATACATATGTGGCGGTGTAGGCATGCCTGTCAACTCACTGAAGGATGCTCCAAGACTCCTGAAGACTGATGTGTCAGGCACAAATAGCGAAGATGACTGATCCGGTGAGAAGCCCGTATGATATGGTGTGAACTGCAGGGCAACCACTAGAGAGGACAACCACTGGGACACCTGTACTATGGGAGAAGCAAATGGAGATGGAGGCGGTCCCTGACTCTGAAGCCCACTGGGCTGTACTACTGGAGTCATCGAAGTGGTAGCAGGCTGAGCAAGCTAGGGTGAAGGCTATGGTAGTAGAGCCCCAAGTGCTGTTACTACATGTTGCATAAATCCCATAAGTTGCTGCTGCATGAGTACCTACTGCTAATGCATCTGCTAGAGGATCTGCTGCTGTCGCTAGAACTCGTCCTGACGAGCCTGAAACTATGCAAAGTTTGCAGCTGTCTCCTGAGCCTGTCGTGCTTGATCCTGCTGCATCTGCTCAAGAATAGCAATCAAAGCGGGATCCATCTGCGGTGCAGGTGGAGCTGAGCTAGAACTGCTGGCCTCTGCATCATGTCTGCGTGGAGGCATCTGAGAGATAGGCTGGTAGTCGTCATCCGAACTGTCACTAGACTTAGTCCTCTCCTCCTGAGCCTCAAGCTACTCCTCCTCAGTGGCGGCTATGCCTCTGATAATCTTGTCTTGCTGAGCTGCTGACTCTGGTATATCTGGATGATGGTGAGGCTGAGTGGGTGCCTGTGGTGTGCTATGCCTAATCCTCTGTGCCATGTTATAAGCTGGAAACTCAGTGGTGGCACCTTTGTACTCTACAACCATCTCAGGGGTCCTAACCTACACAGCCTTAAGCATCAGGAAAGTGATCCAATGTGCATATGGAAGCTGCCTGTGACCCTTGAAGCCCTTAGCTATAGTATCCTCTATCTTTGATAGAAGGAGGTCCCAAATGTCGAACATGGTCTGCTGCATCAGGGCATTGAGGAGCCAGAGCTATAGGCGAGTCAGACCCTCTCTGTATCCCAACCTAGGAAGTAGTGTCCTCCTGATGATAGCCTCTAGCACTCGAGCTATAGGAGTAAGGTCACTGGGGTTCCTCCTCGACCTCTCACCAAAGGGCTCCTTGAAGCAATGTCACACAAGATCAGTAGGGGGCACCAACCCTCCATGAGGACGCCTAGGAGGCTCTTGCTGTCCATAACATACCTCATGTAACCTGACAGGCTACTCCTATAGCCTTAGTATCTCCCTAGCCCTAAAACTCATCACCCTGTAGTCTCTGCCTCTGAATGCAAAGTGTATGAAGTTATGCTGCGGGTCAACGTAGAGCGAAGCATAAAACTGCCGAACCCAAGATGGTACATACAGTCTAGTCCAGCCAATCAGATCTGTCAGCCCCGACAAATATGATAAGTAAGGGTGGATATGCTCTCTGGCTGCTGCCACAATAGCCTCAATACTATAGACTCTCTAAGATCTGAACACTGCCCCACTATTGAGATAAGCATTGTAGAAATCCTCCTGTAGTGGCATATAGAAACCCTCTGCTGCTCTATCATCCCTCCTCAGAGGAAACCACACCTCAAACTCTACAAATCTCAGCTGCCAAACCTACCTGGTCGTGGTGGCCCTCAAGTCAAGATGTACCACTAGAGGCGGACCCTGTGGTCTAGGCAGTGGACGCGATCCCCTCCGCTGTGTCGGTGGCCTCGGTGAGACTAGAACATGGGTATGACCAGAGCGGCGTAGCTGGGGTGCCTGCTCGATCTTCTTGGCCTCCTCGGCCTGCTGGCCCTCCTGAGTCTCCAAAGCTAGTTGAAGCTCTGTTGGTGGGGGTTGCTGCTGTGGCTCCTGCTAGGACTCCCCCTGAGGCTGAGGCTCCTCAATAGCTAGACAACATCCGACCATCATGACAGTCCCAGGTGGACCACCATGACGATGCTCAGCCTCCTCAACTACTGCCCTTTGTGCTGGTGTAAGCTGCTGATCTACAATGACAACACCACTGCGAGCACCGCCTCTCTTCGCACGCTCTATGGCCTTAGCGACTACTGCTGCTCTCGTTGTCTTTGTGTTGGGGTACTTGCGCTTCTTAGATGTAACCTGCTTCATCGCCTTGCCTTTGGTTCCTATGGGCAAGCGAGGTAGGGGCCTCCGATCGTCATCTCCTGGACCACCACCAACGTTCTTGGTGCGAGCCATCTGATCTAACAAGAGAAACACTACCGCTGACACTTTCGAGGCTTGGCCTTGATCCGTACTCGAGAGCTTGGCTCGGAGTTAACTAACAACTGCACCTGTCACCTCAATGGTACTCGCTGCACGATGGAATAGATTGATATACAAGTAAATATGATATATCTAAAAGATGCGAAACCCTATGAGAGCAAGCAATGTAGGTACAAAATTGAAGCGACTAGCTTACTACCTGACGAACCGACGATCCAAGAAAAGAAGAGACGTCACATGGGTGTGGCAGAACCGCCTAATCTAATGCCTTACAGGAGTGTTTGTCTTCCATTAGACACTAAGCACTCGAGGGAGAACACTAAATTACTCGGTTCTGTCGGGCACACCCCAGGGGAGAACCTAAAAATCCACATTTTTGCCATCAGGATCACAAACAAGAGAATAAAGCTTACATCATTCGTAACCATTTCTTACATCACTTTACATGTACATCAGAATATGACATTTATTAATAAACAGCGGAATGCAATCATATTATTAGAGTTATAAATAATTTAATTGAACAACGGAAATAGAAGCATGTGAACAGAGTTACAGCAGAAATAAACATCTACTAATGACGTGATGAAGTGTTGATATATAGACTATGGCAACAGATTATGAAACTTTCATTTAGAAAAGTATTTGGTGAGAGTTATAAATAACAACTACGATCACAGCGTAAAGAAAATCCTCCCTGAGCCAACCAAGAGGAATCCACACACAAAGGTCAGCTCAAGCCTCCACCTGTTACCTGCAACAGGGGGAATAAAACCCTGAGTACTCAATTGTACTCAGCAAGACTTACCCGATAGGAGAAAAGAAAAGACTCCAAGGATATGCAAGGCTTATCTGGTTTGTGGGTTACATTTGCAGAAAGCATTACTAAGCGTGCATCCTTATGTTCAATTTTTATTAATAGCCGTATTGGTTCATTAACTAACCATTCTATGTAAGCACCTGTGCTACTTTCAAGCAGGTGGTAAGCAATCAGATTTCCTTTTCCATCTTTCGTCTTCAGTTCTTACTATGATGCTAGGCATAAGACAAGCCGTACCGACTCGACGACAATTCGCGAACCAATGTCCCCAGCTGGGTACCCTAAAAACACACGCCCCGCATGTACCCTAGGCACAAGCAGGACCAACCCATCACTCTCCTCTCCCGGGTGTCTAGGTCCCCATCCAAACTAGGACTCCAAGCCCCCGCCCCTGAGTCCCGAACGCAGTGCGGTGCAAGGACCTCCTCCACCAAAATAAAACCCTGACAGTCGGTCCAAAAAGAGCCAGATCCACGACAAGAGAGCAACAAGTCTTCCAAGCGCCCATACACAAGTATGTGCTTGGGATAATAAGATCTGTGACTTGCCTCGATGGCTTATGTAACAATTGGTCCTTAACCGACCAGACAGGGAAAGCAGTGTAACCAAGTCATGCCCCGCGTCCATGGTGACACAACCTCTTACACCCACCAATACCCAAACCATATCCCTACCCGATCACCAGTTTACCTTTCCACCATTTTATATATTCTAGGTGATAATCATATAGTAACGTATTTCCTATATCTTACGAGTGACAGATAATCACTCGACTTCTACCAAAGTCCTGTAGCATAGCAATCTACACGATCCTATCATACTAGTAAGACTCATAGGATAAAGATATATATGCAAGTGGGTTTCATTCAACTCCTTAAACTTAATGCACAAATATAATTTAAACTGCAGAAAAGTAGGGGTTATGCACCGGGGCTTGCCTGGGTAAGATATATTAAAAAGTTAGTATCTGCATCTTCAGATCATCCACCATCATTCGAATAGAAAGCCCATTGCATCATCTCCAGGAGAGAATGCCAGTACACCATCTTTGGATTCCCAATCATTCTTCAATTGATTCGTTGCTCCATCATCGCACCTATATGATATGCAATGCGATGAAACACAAAGACATAATTAATCGACTGCAATCGTGACTCGCAAAGTACGATTTACGCCTCTCAAGTTAACGGGCTAGTTCTAACGACGACCGTTCTTAGGCTACATATCCACGTTGTCGAATAAGACGCTATTTCCCAATAATTATTTTAGTTATATAAACCAACGGTGTTTCTTTATTCTATTCTATCAATTAAATCTTTATTCGCAATAGGACATCTTTATCTATTTAGCAAACTAATTTTTCCAGAGCTACAAAAATTACAGTGATTACCTAATTTTGCTAGGATCCTATTGTAAAGATTTCAGATCCAACACTATTAACAATTTACCACGAAAGTTCCTACAAGTTTATATTTTACAATATTAAGTATCTTAGATTAATTATATAGCTCCCAAAAACATTACTAAACTACGGGAACGAAATATACTAACCTGTAGAGCATGATTTTAGGGGACTAACAAAACTGGTTTCACCATTTTTGGACATCTACACAATTTACTATAAATTACCAAAGTTCAGCTAAAACAAAATTGAATAATCATTTCTATTCTTCTGGAAATAAAGAAACCGAATCCTAGCTCGTGGCCCAATACGCGCGGCACGGCCCAGCAAGCGGAGCGCAGTCACAGGCGCAAGCGTGGCCCAGCGGCGATCGCGCGCGCGGCCCAGCAGCGGCAGCGCGGGCGTAGGCGCGATGCGGTAGGCCGGCCCAGCAGTGGCATGCATGAGCGAGCGCGGCCCGGCAGCGACGCACGGGCATGAGCGCAAGTGCACGGACACGGACGCAGGTGTGGCAACGGGCCGAGCATGGCGTGAGCGCGGGTGCACGGGCGCTGGCCCAGGCGGCTACGGCGCGGCTTGGCCCAGCAGCGCAGGCGCACGCGAGCGCGGCGCGAGCAGGCCGGCCCACGGCGGGGCGCGGGCGCCAGCGCGAGCGACGGGCCGAGCGAAGTGCGAGCAGTGCAGCCCAGCGCGCGGCAGGCTGCGCGAGCGCTGGCAGCAGCGAGGGCGGCGCGGAAGCAGGCCAGCGGCGGCAGCGCAGCAACGGGCCGAGCGCAGCATAGCAGTAGCAGCAGGCCGAGCGAGGCCGCGAACCGGCCAGCCCACGACGTATTTCAAATGTATTCACTGATTAATTTTCCTACACGAAAACGGCTCTAAAATGGGTGTGACGCAGGGATGACATCATGCTAATGTCAACAAGCTAACAACAATAGTACGCACCTCCGGCTGCTCTGCTTTCTTGCTCGGACGCGGTGCGGTGGAGTTCGTCGGCTTTGCTACTAGCTCGATGCCGAAAAGCGCGATGGAAGTATGGCTAACTGGAAAAATGGTGGAGTGCTGCTAGGCTACTTACAGAGGCGACCGCGTTCGGAACTTAAAGCGGCCGATGATGACGAAACTTGCATGGATGCTCCAGCATCGTACTACCGCACAGTGGTGGGTTAGGCACCGCCTGTACTTCCGTTCGTCCTTCACACGTGCATGAAAAATAAAGATGGGCCAGCACAATGGTTTGGCCGGCCACCGTCCAAGATAACGTGACGACAACTTTGCATGGACATGCATGCAAACATGAAAGCAAGAGCAAATTTACATGCATGCGTTCATTAGCCTTTTTGTTTAAATAAAAATCCGTTTAGGACACCAAATAATATAACGTGACATGCAATGTAACATTCATTTCGTGCTTATCAACATAAACCCGGGCGTGTGTATATATATATATATATATATATATATATATATATATATATATATATATGGATCATTCTATTTATTAATGCATTTTATTTTATTTATAAAAGTTGCTTTTCCCGCTTAATCTAATAGATCAAATCGTTCGCTATTTATTTGCTAGAATCGTTATGGACATTCCTAAATATTTCACTACGTAATTTAACTTGAGCGCTTAATTCGAGTCCGCGAAACTAAGTCACCCAAGATTCGCTTATCGCCTTAAGTACGTTTAGATTAAAAATTCTGAAAACTCATTACGAAAATTTTTACTTAGGCCTAAAATGCGGTGCTAAATAAAATCGTAACACCGGGATGTTACAATGGGGAACCTTCGGAACCGGTTAGGGTTAGGGTTGCGAACCACTTCGATGAATTGGTGGCCCTAGATGTGATTTGAAATCAATGCTTTGAAATCTATCTAGGTTACAGGCAAAACATAGTGGGTGCTAGGGCATGGCCTTACCAGTGGAGGGGAGAGTGACGGCGGGGGAACAGTTGGCGGCGAGCATTGGCAGGCTACGACATCGATGCACGGGCGCGGCTACGATGTCAGCGAGGGCTAGCGCTGGCGTGGCGAGCTGGCATGGGGAAGAGCAGGGCGGACGAGGTGGTGGTGGAGGCATGGCGGCGTTGGAACGGGAGGCACGCGGGAGGCTTGCAGACGCGGCGGGCGGTGGAGCTCGTTGGCGATTAGGGCTTGGCGGTGGCGAAATAGGTCAACAAGGATGGCTCACGCGATTAAATAGATCCCCCGACGCGACAAGAAAGGAAACGGATAAAGAGTCCTAAAGCCGCATGAGATCTACTGACCGGACGCTCCGGTGGTAGCGACCGGACGCTACCACCCAGCGTCCGGTCGATTCCGGAGAGGTCCAATTCCTCTAGAATCATGACCAGACGTGTTCGGTGGTCCATGACCGGACGTAGGCAGGGTCCGGTCAGTTGCCTTGAACTCCATGTAGATCGACCGGACGCTAGAACCCTTCCTGACCGGACGCTCAAACGCAGAGTCCGGTCACTCCTTCAGCTTCTATTCACCTCCTGTGAACTAACCGAACGCTGGACAGCAGAGTCCGGTGCAGCGTCCCGTCACTCTTTTCTAGCAAATCTTTAATGTTCCTCCACGCTGCTTGTTCCCAATCAAGTCCCAACATGAATAAGATCCAAATAAACACCAATTGGGACTGATGTGAGTGACCTCTCTCAAACCCTCATATTTTTCAAAATATTTTGCCTTAGGCTATAATTCTTTTTAAGAAAATAGGCAATAAGAGCGCAAATGGAACAAAATGACAAAACAACATCCATGCACATGCAATACTTTATAAGTAAATCTAGTTGCTTGTCAAGTTTGATCCAAGGTTAAGCTTCTTCACACGCTTTTCGGCGGTTATCTTAACCATGTTAGACAAGCCCTATATGCATTGCCAAAAATTAAACATGTTGTATATTACAATGAATGCAAGGGACAACACAAGCTCAATTTTTAGTGAAGTTACTAAAATCAAGTACATTGAGCTCATTCTGTAATCTACAAAATGTAGCCTCATCTAGCGGTTTAGTGAAGATATCCGCTAATTGATCTTCGGTTCTTACACCTTCTAGTGATATATCATTTTTAGCAACATGATCTCTTAGAAAGTGATGGCGGATATCTATGTGCTTGGTGCGAGTGTGTTGAACCAGATTATTTGTAAGTTTTACCACACTTTCATTGTTGCACAAAAGAGGTACTTTTTCTAGAACTACACCATAGTCTAGCAAAGTTTGTTTCATGTATAAAATTTGTGCACAACAAGCACCCGCGGCAATATATTCCGCTTCGGCGGTGGACAAAGCCACACTATTTTGTTTCTTGGAGGACCAAGACACAAGTGATCTACCAAGCAAATGGCACCCTCTGGATGTGCTCTTTCTATCAACTTTGCAACCGGCATAATCCAAATCGGAATAGCCAACTAATTCAAATATAGCTCCTTTGGGATACCAAAGGCCAATGCTTGGTGTGTGCTTAAGATACCTAAGGATTCTTTTTACGGCAATTAAATGTGTTTCCTTAGGATTAGCTTGAAATCTAGCACACATACACACACTAAACATGATGTCGGGCCTAGATGCGGTTAAATATAACAAGCTACCAATCATGGAATGATAGAGAGTTTGATCAACCGGGTTACCTCCCTCATCTAGGTCGAGATGTCCATTGGTAGGCATTGGTGTCTTGATTGGCTTATAATCATCCATCTTGAATCTCTTGAGATGATCTTTTATGTATTTATCTTGAGAGATGAAGATGCCTTCTTTCATTTGCTTGACTTGAAAACCAAGAAAGAATGTAAGCTCACCAATCATGGACATCTCGAACTCCTTTGACATCAATTCACCAAATTCTTTGCATGAGTCTTCATTTGATGATCCAAAGATGATATCATCAACATATACTTGACAAATGAAGATATGCCCATCAAGCTTCTTGGTGAATAGTGTGGTGTCGACCTTCCCAATGGTGAAGCCCTTCTCAATGAGGAAGTCCCGAAGGTGCTCATACCAAGCTCTTGGGGCATGCTTAAGCCCATATAGTGCCTTGGACAACCTATAAATATGATTATGATATTTAGGGTCTTCAAACCTAGGAGGTTAATCAACATAGACTAGTTCATTAATAAAGCCATTTAAAAATGCACTTTTCACATCCATTTGATATAGTTTCATTTCATGATGTGATGCATATGCAAGTAGAATACGGATGGCTTCTAATCTTGCAACCGGTGCAAAGGTCTCTCTAAAATCCAAACCTTCAACTTGGGAGAACCCCTTTGCAACTAGTCTTGCTTTGTTCCTCACAACAACACCTTGATCATCTTGCTTGTTGCGGAACACCCACTTTGTTCCAATGACTCTTATACCTTTTGGTCGCTCTTCAAGAGTCCAAACTTCATTTCAAGTGAAGTTATTCAACTCTTCATGCATGGCATTGATCCAATCCGGATCTTTAAGAGCTTCTTCTACCTTGGTAGGCTTATAGCAAGAGACAAAAGAGTGATGAGCAATAAATGAAGCAAGTTTTTGAGATCGAGTCAGTACACCCTTTGATGGACTCCCTATGATGAGATCTTGTGGATGATCTTGTAGGAGGTGTATTTTTTCTATTGACCACTTGAGGAGGAGGTTGTGGAGCATCAACATCTTATGCTTGCACCACCATTTGCTCATGGGAGATATGGGTATCTTCATTTTCTACTCTCCCATCTTTTTCGCCATCTTGTGGGACACTTGATAAAGAAGGTTGATCAATGACTTATACATCATATTTTGGCTTGATGTCTCCAACTGGAATGTTCTTCATAGCCTCCCTCAATGGTTCATCACCTACATCATTAAGATTCTCATGTGCTCCTTGGGAGCCATTAGATTCATCAAATTCCATATCATATGTTTCTTCAACCAAACTGGTGGCATGATTAAATACTCTATATGCTTTGGACTTTGATGAGTAACTAACAAGAAAACCAATATCACAACGTCTTTGAAACTTCCCTAGGTGTTGCTGCTTCTTGTAGATGTAGCATTTGCAATCAAACACCCTAAAGAAGGAGACGTCCGACTTCTTCCCATTAAGCAACTCATAAGGTATCTTGCCAAGGAACTTTTGAAGGAATAGACGGTTTGATGCATAGCATGCGGTGTTGATTGCTTCCGCCCATAGAGCTTCGGGGGTGTTGTACTCATCTAGCATTATCCTTGCAAGAGTGATCAAAGTCCGGTTCTTCCTCTCAACTACACCATTTTGTTGAGGAGTATAAGTTGCAAAGACTTCATGCTTGATCCCAACTTCATCACAATAAGCTTCAATGTTTGTGTTGTCAAATTATTTTCTATTGTCACTTTTTATCTTCTTAAGCTTCACTTCAAATTCATTTTGAGCTCTCTTGGTAAACTTCTTAAAGCAAGATGTAACTTTGGATTTGTCATGAAGGAAGAATACCCATGTATACCTTGAATAGTCATCAACAATCACAAGACAATAGAGATTCTCTCCCAAACTCTTGTATGTTGTAGGTCCAAATAAATCAATGTGTAGGAGTTCTAGCACCCTTGTTGTTGATATGAAAGCTTTGGTTGGATGAGTATTTACAACTTGCTTGACGGCTTGACATGCACTACAAAGTTTGTCCTTTTCAAACTTCACATCCTTCAACCCTCTCACCAAATCATTCTTCATAAGCTTCTTGAGTGAACTCATACCAACATGAGCAAGTCTTCTATGCCATAGCCACCCAAGTGTTGTTTTGGTGAATAGGCAAGTCTTCAAATTTGCATCTTCAGAGGTGAAGTCCACTAGATATAAGTTATTGTATCTAAATCCATTGAATATCACTTGATTATCATCTACCTTGGATACAACAACCTCCTTCTCGGTGAACAAGCATTGGAAGCCAAGATCACACAATTGTCCAATGGATAGCAAGTCGAAGCTCAATGAAGCAACATAGAGCACATTGGAGATGGAATGATCATTTGATATTTTCACTTTACCCAATCCTTTAACCTTGCCCTTTGAGTTATCTCCAAATGTTATTTTCTCTTATCCATCTACCTCTTTATCTAGTGAGGTGAACATACAAGGATCACCGGTCATATGTTGAGTGCAACCACTATCAATAACCCAATAACTTCCACCGGTCTTGTAGTTCACCTACACACAAGAGATTCAAGCTTTAGAAATCCAAACTTGTTGAGGGCCCTTCACCTTCTCAACAAGTGACTTAGCCACCTAAATCTTCTTAGGCCTATTCTTGTCAGGGGGACCTAAGAACATGACTTTCATCTTTCCACTAGAATCCTTTCTAAGTATGTAGTGAGCATTGAAAGCAAAGGGTCTAGCATGCTTGGGCAAGGGTTGTGGCGGTGGAGTTTGGCACTCATGAGCAAAATGGCCTTCTTGTCCACACTCAAAACATCTCTTTGGCTTTGGCTTTGGCTTTGATTGTTGTTGTTGAACTTGAGCCTTCTTCTTCTCTACACTTGCCACATATCCAATGCCACTTCTATCCATCTTCATGACGGTGTTCATAAGTAGCTCACTTTGGAGGTGCTTGCCTCTAGCAAACTTGATCAACCCAATCTTGAGATGCTCTTTCTCCAACTTGAGCTTCTTATTTTCTTCCTTTAGAGCATCATCTTTCTTCTCTTCCTTGAGCTTCTTGTTTTCTTCTTTGAGCTTCTCATTCTCAAGGATCAACTCTTTGTCATGATTAAGAGTTTCTAGCACAATGGTGTTGTGGCTTTTCATTTCTTCAAGATTTTTCATGAGCTTTTCATTTGTGTTCTTGAGCTTGACATATTCATCATAGTCATTGCACTCAACCACTTGCTTGCCTTTGCCACTAGATCCTTGCTCAATGCTCTCATCAATCAAATCATCACATGATGTAGCTATATCAATCTTAACAACATGGTTAGTAGCATCATATGGCTCATTTGGTAAAATTCTTGAGCAATAATAAGGGTATCATGATTGATCTTAAGAGTTGTATATTCATCTTTTAGCTTGTTGTGGCTAGTGATGAGCTCATTGTGCACCCACTCAAGTTTATCATGTTTATCTTTAAGCTCTTTCTTAGAAGATTTGAGCTCCTTGAGTTTGGATGATATAGCATCATTTGTTTCTCTAAGCTCATCATTAGCCTTTTTCAATGTATCGCACTTTGCTAAGAGTGAATCATTTTTAGCATCAAGCTTTTCATTTTTTGCTCTACTCTTCCTAATGATCTTACTGTATTTTCTTAGTATTTTGACAAGATCATCATATGAAGGTGAATCATCATCATCGCTATCACTATCATCATCGCTAGCTTGCTCATCATCACTACTATCATCATTATTAGTTACCTTGCGTTCACCCTTGGCCATAAGGCATAGGTGTGTAGAGGATGATGGCGATGGTGGCGGTGAAGATGGAAGATCAATAGCAATGGCGGCCACCTTCTCATTGTCACTATCATCATCGGATGATCCAATAGATGAATCAATGTCCGTAAGCCAATCACCGATGATGTAGGCGTTTCCACTCTTCTTCTTCTTCTTGTGGAAGTCCCTCTTTTTGCCATCTCTCTTCTTATATGGCTTGTTCTTCTTCTCATCTTCATCTTCATTACTTGAGTCATCTTTCTTGCCCTTGTTCTTGTTCTTGAACTTGTCTTTCTTGGGCTTGGGGCATTGATGTGCTAGATGACCAAGTTCACCACAACTGAAGCAATCCATTTCGGAGATTGGCTTTCTTCTAGAGCTTGTGAAGAACTTCTTCTTCTTGCTGTCGAACTTGATGCCACTCTTGTTTAGCTTCTTTAGCATCTTGGCGGCTTTCTTCACCATGAGAGCAAGATTTTCATCTTCATCTTCTTCATCACTTGAGCTCTCATACTCAAGTCTTGCTTTGCCCTTGTCTTGGCTAGCTTTGAATGCTAAGTCTTTCTCTTTCTTCTTGGTAGAGGATGACCATCTTGTGGCGTGATGTGCATGTACATCTCATGAGCATTGATCTTTCCCAAGATTTGTGTCGGTGTAGCGGTGGAAAGATCACCTTGGTGTAACATGGTCACAATATGCTCATATTTGTCAATGGGGAGGACACTCAAGATCTTTCTCACAACATCGGATGGTGACATTTGAGTAAGTCCAAACCCATTGACTTCCTCTACAAGAACATTCAAACGTGAATACATCTCATTAGCACATTCTTTGGGAAGCATCTCAAATGAATTTAGCTTTTTAATCACAAGATGATAGTGTTTCTCACGCTCACTCTTGGTTCTCTCATGGAGCGCACAAACGTCCGACCATAGTGCATGGGCATCTTTGTGGTTCCTTACGCGGTTGAACACATCTTTGCAAAGGCCTCTAAAGATGGTGTTTCAAGCCTTTGCATTCTATTTTTCATAATTAACCTCATCGCCTTGTAAGTTAGTAGCATCCTGAGGTTTTGGGAAGCCTTGTGAGGCGGCCCTAAGAATACCAACGTCTAGAGCTTCTAAGTACGCCTCCATGTGGATTTTCCAATATGGAAAGTCATCTCCCTCAAAGATAGGAGAAGGTCCATCCTCGTGAGATATCTTGCTCTAAGCGGTTAAGCTAAAAAAACGTGAGCATGAGGCTCCGATACCAATTGAAAGGATCAAGATGCCCAAGAGGGGGGGGGGGGTAAATTGGGCTAATTCTAAATTTTATTGTAATAATTAAATCCTACAGTTAGCCCAATTAACCCCTTATGCCTAGAAAAGTGTTTCTATTAATCTAATGCACAACGGACTTGCAACCTATGTTCCAAACTTACTCTAGCATGGCAATTCTATGAATGTAACGACAAGTATTGAATTGCTCAAAGTAAATGCTCAAAGTAAATATAGAGAGAGGAACACGACGATGTTCTGCCGAGGTATTGGAGAGTCACCACTCCCCACTAGTCCTTGTTGGAGCACCCACGCAAGGGTGTAGCTCCCCCTTGATCTACGCAAGGATCAAGTGCTCTCTACGAGTTGATTCTTTGACACTCCATTACGGCGAATCACCCAAAACCGCTCACAACTTGAGTTGGGTCATCCACAAGCTCCGCCAGATGATCACCAAGCTCCCAATCACCACCAAGTTGTCTAGGTGATGGCGATCACCAAGAGTAACAAGCACAAACTCTCACTTGACCATGCAAAGCCTAATGAGAATGGTGGATGCACACTTTGCTACCCTTGATTCACTAATAAGGCTACTCTCTTGGATTCATGAATCTCAATCACCTCATTAGGACCTTGCTCTTCTTGGCACTTACAAACATGTCTCTCAGCTATTGGAATGAGCAAAAGTGACTCCACACATGAGTGGAGCTTCTATTTATAAGGTAGCCTAAAAAACGAACCGTTATGAGCTTCTACGGGGTGATTGGACGCTCCAGTCATGTTGATCGGACGCTCCGGTCAGTTCAACCCGCACACCAGTGTTTAAGTGTTGACCGGACACTAGCAAGGTCCGATCACCACTGACCGGATGCGCCCGGTCACATTAAACCCTCACTGGATGCTTACTGTACTCAACCGGACGCTGGATCCTCAGGGTCCGGTCAGTATTGACCGAACACGTCCGGTCGCAGATTTTGTTCTCTAGAACCTTACTGGAGTTGACCAGATGCTGCCTCTCAACGTCTGGTCACTTGACCACTCTAGCGTTTGGTCGCACTGAACGCAATCACCTTGATCAAATATACTGATCGGACCCTACGGCCAGCGTCCGGTCACACCGGAGCCAGCGTCTGGTCAGCATTTGACCCTCCATTCACTTCCAACTCTCGAACATATGTGAATGAAGTTTGCTCCATAGGATCATAGGGCTGTAGTGGAGCTACCTAGCGCTAGTTTAAAGAAGTGTGGACCACACCTAACTCACTAGACTCATCTAGGTCAAGCTACCCATCCATACCCCCCCTTAATAGTACGGCCAAAGGAAAAACAAAGTCCTAAACTACTCTAAGTGTCTCTCCAACTCCAATCGACACTTAGAACTAGTCGTCCTTAACCTTGTCGTCCATCCTTTGAAAACCAAAATGATTTCCATCGTAGAGGCATGACAACCTCGATTGCCCAATCGATCTCCATTACCATGACCTAACTTAATTGCCTCTGTAAAACACACGTTAGTCATAGTAATCTTATATTGTCATTAATCACCGAAACCCAACAAGGGGCCTAGATGCTTTCACATCTGTTGTTTTGTTAGCATCATGATCCATATTCTCCGGTTCCTTTCCTTCTAGGGCTTTGTCCTCATCCATGGTAGAGTCCATGTCAATGACTTGGGACTCACCATCAGGCATATCTTTTTCAACTCTAAATTGTAGCTCATAAACAAAATCCCCAATGACAACATCCACAAGGTCAGGGATGAGGTCAGGATTAAGCACTGCCACTTTCAGTCTGGCTCTTCCATTCTTCTTAGTGAATTTAGTGTCCACTGCACGAGGAACACCCAAAACTGAGCCAATTGCCCAAATGATGGGAAATTCTCATAGCTCTTTTGGAAGACCCTAGAATTGCACCCATACCTTGTCAATCTCATGCTTAAAGACATCATTTTCAACCCCTTTCTCGAACCAAATCTTTCCTTTCACTGTCTTTGTGTCCATTGGGCCCCAATTCACCATGTGATTAAGCACTTTAGCAGAAGGGAAATTAGTGATAAAGGCATCATTGCCTTTCTCTTCAATCACCCAACTATGTCTAGGCAGTAGTTTGTCAAGTTCCACTGCTAACTGGTCAGCAGTAAGAGAACCCTCCAAAACACGTACCACAGCGGACTTGTCATCTGAAGGTAATTTTGGATTTTCAATGACAGGTATAAAATAGAAGCCCAGACCTTCTACAGCATATCCACATGGTATAGCAGTAGCTTGTAAATTCTTCAAATTTGGACATACTTTTTTTAACATTATCACCAAAACAAATCTTGCAACAAAGCACAGCAGTACAAACCGACATCGTATGCCCTTTAGTGTGACAACGATAGCAATATGGTTTACCCTTGCTTTTGTGATTCCCTCCCTTTTGGGATGACTCTGGCACATTAATCAAGACTCCTACAGTGTTTGATCCTGGTGGGGTAGTGTCGGTGTTGAGACTTTTTGGAATTGGCAGCGTTGTCTTAGTCGTGGTCATCGTCGAAGCAGCCTGGTGCACTAGCCCCGATGATGATGCCGGGTTTAGAGCAGCATGTGCTGGCCCCCCTTCCTAGATTGTTGAAGCTAGGGGGTCTTGTCTGTGCGACGGTATTCTGGCCACCTGCGTTGATAGGCCCATGCATCGGTGCTGACTGGTATCGTGGTCTAGGGTTCCAGCCCCCACGGCCACGTTCGCCTCCGTACCCTCTGCCTTGAGGCTGACCACCACGTCCAGCGCCAAAGTAGCCAGGCCTAGAGCTATTGTAGCCATAGCCGGCTTGGCCTCCATAGCCTTGTCCTCGTCCATGAGGGTGAAACTGATCGCGGCCGCGACCTCGCCTGGCAAACCCTAGGTCGAAACCCGGTTGAAAACCGAGGTTGAAGGCCGCACCCCTGACACCTCCATGCCCACCGAGATCGCCACCAGAACCCGCTCCCGGTGCCGCCATTGATTTTCCTTCACGTACAACCTCCGCGAATGAGGGTCGAGTCGGCGTCGTCAAGTCAAGTTCTGTCATCTGATCATCTCTGACCAAAGTTGTTGCATTATTGCATATATGTTTAGCTAGTTTATTAGGTCTGATTATTGTGGTTTAATACCTTGAAATTAAAACATCATATCTGAGGGATAAAAAACTCTTGTACTACTTGATCAGAGAGCGTTTGAACAAATTAGGTCTGATAGGCCAACGAGCGTGACGAACTAAAATTAAGCATATCCAGCTGTTAAACGCAATTGTCCTTTACATTTTCTTGAAATCCAAACTTTTTTATTGTACTAGCAAACTTTAAAGACCACTATCTTGAAGCTTGTTTTAATCTATAAATAGATTTCTTTAGGCGACATCCCATGCGTTCTTTTCTTTCCACAACAAAACCTTTTGGTTGTGTCATGTAAACGTTTTCCTCCAAATCCCCATTTAGGAATGTCGTCTTTACATCCATCTGATGTAATTCTAAGTCGTAATATGCTACAAGCGCCATTATGATTCTAAAAGAATCCTTACATAAGACTGGAGAAAATATCTCATTGTAATCTATGCCTTCTCTTTGTGTGAAACCTTTCACCACAAGTCACACTTTAAACCTTTCTATATTCTCTTTGGAGTCATATTTACTTGTGTAGACCCATTTACATCCTACTATCTTGGCTACTTTAGGAATTGTTTCTAATTTCCAAACTCCGTTGGTTTTCATTGATTTCATTTCATCTTCCATGGCTTCAAGCCACTTGGATGAGTGAACGCTTCTCATGGCTTCTTCAAATGAGCTGGGATCACCCTCCATTTGAAATTCCTCACATTCATAAACTTCATAATTATCAGGAATGGCTGATCTCCTAATTCTTTGAGACCTTTGAGGGGCCTCGCTAGATGACACTTGTTCTATATGAGGCTATTGTTGCTCTCTCTCATGCGCGACAATGGGTTCTTGGGGATCCTGAAGGACATGTTCCTCATGTTTAGTCATTGTTGCCATAGGAGAACCAACAATAGGTGATGTTACTACTTTGTCTAGCACTGTTGGTACAACAACAGTAGGTAGTGTGAAGAATGGTTCCTGAACCATAGGAGTGGGCACGTATACTCACTTCTCTTCAAAACTATTTTCTCGCGCTACCATGCTCCCCCTGATCATATCATTCTCCAAGAAGACAACATGTCTTGTTTCTACAAACTTCGTTTGTCTATCAGGACAATAGAAGCGATAATCTTTTGACTTTTCTAGATAGCCAATGAAATGACAGCTGACTGTCTTGGAGTCCAGCTTCCTTATATTTAGGTTAAATACTTTTGCCACAGCAGTACAACCCCACACACATAAATAGTTTAGTGAGGGTTTCTTTCCTGTCCACAACTCATACGGTGTTTTGGGCACCGACTTATTTGGCACTCGATTAAGAATATGAATGACAGTTTTTAACGCTTCCATCCATAAACTTATTGGTAAGGTAAAATAACTAATCATGCTTCTCACCATATCCATTAAGGTACGATTACATCTTTCAGCTACTTCGTTCTGCTGAGGCTCACCCGGTGTAGAATACTGGGCTACTATGCAATTTTTTTTGAAAGAACCTTGCAAAGGGTCTAGGAACTTGGCCATATGGGGTGTGTCGACCGTAGTACTCTCCCCCACGATCGGACCTTACTATCTTAATCTTTAAGTTGTGCGAATTTTCTACTTCAGCCTTAAATATCTTAAATGTATCCAATGCTTCCGATCTTTCTTTAATTGGATAAATATAGCCAAAATAAGAATAGTCATATGTGAATGTTATAAATGAATCATAATCATCCACACTCTTCACAAGAAAAGGACCACAGATGTCTATGTGGATTATTTCTAAAATTCCTGCGCTTCGTTTGACATCTTTCTTTATTTTCATAACATATTTTCCTTTTATGCAATATATGCATTGTTCTAAATCTAAAAATTCTAAAGGTGAAAGAGTTGATTTCTTAATCAATCGCTCTATTTTCTCCCTTGAAATATGGCCTAAACGACAGTGCCATAATTTCGAAAATACATCATGCACTCTCTCCGCTTATTTGTTGCATTCATAGACGAGAAATCATTCTTATTCTCAGTACTTACATCATTCACATTCTCAGAATGTGATACTAAATAAAGCTTGTCTTGTCGGAAGGCAAGACCAACATATTTATTATTATAAATAATCTGACATTTGCCATTACCAAAATGGCAATCATATCCATCGTCATCTAAACGTGAAACACTTATTAAGTTTCTTCACAAAGAGGGTACAAATAAAATATCTGAAAGCTTAAGTAGAAAACCATCAACTAATTCTAGAGAAAGATCTCCAATGGCTTCAACTTAAGCTTCAACTCTATTTGCTACTTTAATTCTTCTTTCTCCTCTTTGTAGGGTCCTCCTCGTACGGAATCCCTGTAATAAATTTGCAACATGAATAGTTGCATATGAATCAATCCACCAAGTAGATTTTGCATAACTTAAATATAGGGATTCATCTATGAATGTAATGAAATCCTCACCTCTCTTCAGAAAGTCTGGACAATCCCTCTGATAGTGTCCATGCTTCTTGCACCATTTGCACTGATCCTTCTCAACTTGAGCGTTGTTGTTCTTCTAGTGGTGCTCAGTCTGAGAGGCTTTCCCTTGAGGTTTGGCATTCTTATTGAAGTTCTTTTTTTTGTCCTTGACAAGGTTAGTAGCCTATAAGGACTTCAGTTTTTCCTCTTCTTAAACACACATTGCGATGAGCTTTTCTATGTCCCACTTGTCGGGCTGCATGTTGTAGTTAACAACAAGGGTTTCATATTCCTTTGGCAAGGAAGCTCAAACCAATGAATGTGCTCATCTTCAAAATGTGCTCCAAATCCATTAGCTTTAGCTTCAAAGCTGTGTTGCTCATCTTCAAAATGTGCTCTCTAATATCGCCACTAGTATATTTTTCATTGAACAATTTCTTGATCAATGTACTAGCATAAGCCTTTGAAGAGTCAGTGAACTGACTCTCCACCTTCTTTAGGTACTCAGTGGCGGTATCACAGTCTGGGATAGACCCCCTTATAGCATCTAAGATTGTGGATTTAGCCACCATCAAGCACTGCTGTTTGATATGTTCCATTTCTTGCGCTCAAGATCATACTTCATGCGCACTTCTGCATGATCTCGCTGCCGAGCAATGAAATCAGCATCAGACTTATTTTCTTCCCTCATTGGGTCCACTGGTTCAATAGGACATGGGGAGGTTGTAAGGTCGAGATGGTGGACTAGAGGGGAGGTGAATAGTTCTTTTCTAAAATTAATCGTGTCGGCTAACCGAAAAAGTACGGAATTAAAACTATCGGTCTAGCCAAGACTACACAGCTCAGGGTGACCGAACACTCCGGATAGATCGACCGGATGCACCCTGCCAGCATTTGGTCAATAGATGGCTACCATGTCATCCCTAGCTTCAAATACTGAGCGCCCGATCTCAATGGTTAAGTTGTGACCGGATGCAGCATAGTGTATGACCAGACGCAGGACCCCAGTGTCTGGTCACTTCCAGTAAGGTTCCACTCGTGACCGGACACGTCCGGTCACCCCCGACCGGACTCGCACAACATCCAATCACTCACAGTCTCCTCTATGTGCCGCCATACCAGCGCGACCGGACGCACTATAACGAAAATGGACCCTAGGCCCATTTACTTTGGATTTTGGTGTTTGATGACCAACACAACCAAGTTAGACTAATGAATTTGCAAGTGATTGTTTTGTAGTTCAATAGGGTGCAAGACGTGAATTGGACAAAGGCAACATGATGATCCGATGATCAACACCACAAGCAAGACCTGAGGAGCACAAGAGAAGACCCAAGATATCAAGCCAAGTCCAAGCATGAAGATAGGAACCAAGCCGTACGCAAGATCACGAAGAAACGAACTCATAGAGGTGACCGGATGCTAGAAGAAAGTGATCGGACGCTCCGATTAGTGGCTCAGCAATAGCAGGCGTTAGCAGCAGCGGCCGGACGCTGAACAAGCAAAACGACTGGACGCACCGATGGCACTGTTCATCAGTCCGGCAACACACAGCAAGTGACCGGACGCTGGCGGTAAACTGACTGGACGCAGGACAGCCGCGTCCGATCGAGTATAGAGAGGTTCGAGAGCGGCGAACTTGCGATCGAACGCATCCGGTGGCAAGTGATCGGACGTTGGTAGCACCTAATTTGTTGTTCGCGGCTCCAGCATCTGGTCAGTAGCAGAAAAGCGGGACTTCGTCCCCAACAGCTACTTTCTCAGTGGGGCTCATAAATACAACCCCCAACCGACCAAATGGGATGAGTGGAGCTGAGGAAACATACCAAGGGTGTTGATACACCATTTTAGTGATCTCCACTTGCATAGTGCTTAGTGTTTTATTAGGTGATTAGCGTAGGTACTTTGCAAAGTGCTTAGGTTGATTAGACCACCGCTTATGTGCTTGCTCTAGGTTTAGGCCTAGTGTTTAGTGAGGTTAGCATACCTCTTACCACTCGGTGCTTACGTGCACCATTGTTGTACATCAGAGGGGCTTGTAGTCTTGCGAGATCACACCAACCATGTTTGTGGTGTGGCCGCCACCATGTACCGGAGGGAACAAGGCCCGTGGCGTTTCGGTCGGAAGCTTGATAGTGAAGACGGCGGGGAGCATCCAGGAGAGGCTTGCCGGAAGGCACGTTGGAGACCCACTTGCGCGTGGGAAAGGCCCGAGGCTATCCACGGAGTTACCCGACTGGGAGCTTGGCCCTTGCGAGGGATTCCTTGCGAGGGGCTCCAACGAGGACTAGGGAGAAGCTTGCGCGCTTCTCGATACCTTGGTAAAAATACCGGAGTCGTTGACGGGAGTTTGCATATCTCTACCTTGCTCTTTAGCTTCCGCAATTACATTGATTGTGTTACTCCTTTTACGGTAGAGATAGCAACACACTAGCAAAACCGTAGTTGCACATTTAGATAGTTTTATCTTTTGCATAGGTTTTGCTAGGGTTAGAAAAAGATGTCATAGTTTAAGAAGTAGATTTTTAAGTTGCCTAATTTACTCTCCTCTTAGGCATTACGGTCCCCTTCACACACCCAGCCAGCGTCCGATCACTTTCAATGCTAGCGTTCGGTCGAAGACCGACGCCTGCGCATTCTCTGTTGCCACTGACTAGACGCAGGACCCTAGCGTCCGGTCACTGCGTGACCAGCGTCCAGTGCACTCTGTGAAACCCTGTCTTTTCTGTACAGGGCGCCATTGGCATCGTTGGACTATCCACACTCTACGGGTGGACACTCCACCAGTGAAGTTTCGAACCCTTTTCTTTACCGACTTGATCTACATCAACTCCAACTTCTTCTCCTTTGCAAATGCGCCCACACCACCAAGTGTACACCACAATGTGTATGTGTGTTAGCATTTCCACAATCATTTTCCAAAGGATTAGCCACTCAACTTGCCGCGCCACTTGATCCTAGTGACGATGCAGAGTTAGGTCACACGAGTGGCACTAGATGACCAATATGCAAACAAGTTTGCCCCTCTTGATACGGCCATCTTTTCTAAACCCGGTCATCAACTTCTCTACACACCTATGACCGATGAAATGAAATGCCCTAGATTATACCTTTGCCTTACGCATTCTATTCTAGCTCCTCCAATGTCGATGCAACACAAGCACCAACATGATCAATAATGATATGATCCACTTCATATCATCATGTGATCATATTGGTTCATCGATCTTGACTTCACTTGCTTTTCACCATTGCCTTCATCCATCGGCGCCAAGTCTTGCTTAAGCTTCACCGTCACGCGGTCCATTACTCCAAAGCCTCTGACTTGCCCTTCACGCTTGCAACCGGTCCATCAAGCCAAGTCTTGTCTTTATCTTCTCCACCTTGATCACATGACTTAATGTCATGTCTCATGTGCAATAAGCTCCTTCATCATCATATGTGTGAGCTTTGCAACATCTCCGAGCCATTTCCACCTCCATGGCATATGCTGCTCACACATATATACTTGTGGACTAATCACATGTGTTTCTCATATAAACACAATTAGTCCACCTAGGATGTCACTCAATTACCAAAACCATACAAGGACCTTTTAGAGGTGAGCGCTAAGTCATTCTCGGACAGCGCAAGTGCGAGCGCATACTTCTCTCGCCATACTTTGTAATTGCCCCCTTCTAGGGGTGGTATGTGAGAGATAAATGTCATTGGGTTGAGTCCTGAAAAAAATTATCAGAGATAGTGAGAAAATATATATATCATTATAATTGCATGCTTTAATTTAACGTTGGTCAAAATTAAAACATACAATATTCTTATACACTAATTCTACATCACCGTTGAGCAGAAATAGAATTAATGCATGGAAAACTTATGATTAAACATTATAATATTGCTATTATCAACATTGGTCAGAAAAATAATAATATTATAATTTACTGATTAAAATTTGACTACTCTTTAAATTAAATTCTCCCATTGGTTCGAATTTAATTAGAAGATTATTAACTTTAATATTTCAGCAGAAATATGAATAAATAATAATTATCTACTTTTCAGAAGCATTTTCTTGTTCATATCTACTTTCTAGAAAAAGTAACACGTTGGTGTAATTTTACCAGAAATTTTAAACCTTTGAAATTCATCAAAAATCATTCACATCTGCTTCTAAAAATTAAATAAACTTCAAATCATTTCGCTGTTCATTCTGGACCGGCCTGTAGCAGCAGTAACAGGCCCAGCAGCAACAGTGCACGGCCCGAACCAGTCGAATAGCGAAATGTGGCCCGGCCTGCACTGTTCACGCGCGCGCTGTGCTTCCTAGGCCACAACTTGGGCCTGGGCCGGCAAAGCTGCCCGCCGCGCGTGCCCGCCTGGGCCGAAACTCGGTCCAGTGACTCTCGTCCGTTCATCCAGATTCGATGGCTAGGCAACGATTTCGCTTGATCAAAACCCCCTGGCCGGCCGACGCCCCCAAACCCTAATTCATTTCGCATTCTTCCTTTCTCTCTCTTCGCCACGCTCCTTCTTTCTCAGCGTAGCAGCACCAAGCGGCGACCGAGCGAAGGGAGAGACTATGGCGCCGTTGCCGGCCCCATCGCCGGCGCGCGCGCTCCCCACGTGGATGAGCGCGCCACCGTCGAGCGGACTAGCGGCGGTGCCCTGATCCCCACGGTGAGGAGCTCCCGAAACCCCAAAAACCCTAGATCGGACCGGCCTCTTCTCCACCTTCTCTCTCAGCCCCGCGACGACACCGAGTGAGGCGAGGCGATGATGGCGCCGTCGTCGGCCCCCTCGCTGGCGCGCGTGCTGCCATCGAGCAACCTGGCCGCGGCGCCCTTGGCCAGAGCACGCGCCCGGCGGCTCGACCCTTCTTCTCGCGCGCCAATGAGGCGGTAGTGCGGTACAGTGGTGAAGTATGCCATTTCCCCTTCTCCGTTTCTTCTTTGATTGGATTTTTCTTCCTTTTCTTCTCAGATCTATCCGATTTCTTCCTTTTCTTCTCGGATCTATCCGATTTAGGGTTGGGGATGGGGTTAGGGTCGAGATTAGGGTTAGGGTTTCCTTAACTGTTCATCTTCCCCGAGCGGTTTCTTCATGGGTTAGGGCTCAGTTCGAGTTCTTTTCTCTTCTTAGATCCGAACGGATCTAATCTGTTTCTTACCCCTGACATGATCTACATCTAGACAGAGGGTTCCGATAGGCTAGATCTACACCTACTTAGGCGTCTGATACCATTGTTAAACCTAAAATAGGATCTCTAGGCATAGAACTAGTATGTCTACTTGCACTTGGATAAACCGTGAGTCCTAGAAGCATCTACTAGTACTGGATTAGAGATAGAATGAGAAAGAGAGGGTGAAGGGGTGCAAACCATCGGCTGGTTTGGAGGAAGATGGGCTCGCAATCGCAGTGCTGGGTGATAACCCGGTGGCAGTGCAGTAGCGGTGTCGTCCGGGGTCGGTGTAGAGGCTGCAGGGCAGCCCGGCGTCGTAGCAGTCCTCCGACGTGGTGCAGTGGTGGTGGCGGCGCTTCCTGTCGCTGACAGCGCCCCCTCTGTGATCGGTTAGGGTTTAGGACTGTAGGTGGGGTGCTATGTGGCTCAGGCGAGACCCCCACCTCCTATTTATGGCGTTGTGCGACGGAGTCCACCAACCATATTAAGGTTGGGCGCCCCGATCAGGACGCGGATCCAAGGGCCAAGCACGCCAACTAACACCAGCATCTAAAACTAGCTCGTCGGTCCAATTAAATCCAATGCAAGGCAAGATGGCGTTAGAGGCGCAATCATCTAGCATTCTAGCCACAATCTGACCTCGTCACACGCCAGAGAACACCGCTTAAAATTCTCGTCTCAGTGATTGACTCATTCCTCGGAGAATCTGAATGTATGTATATTGGTGATTGGTCTGAAAACGCTACTTATTTCAGAAACTGAAGAAGTGGACAGAAGACAGAACCCTAGTATTTCAATTCAGAAACTGAAGAAGACATGGACAAAGCCCTATTACAGAAGCTGAAGAAATGGACAGCACTCAACGCACGTACTACTACTAATCAAGACTCGAGAGAGGAGCGTAAGTCTCCTCTGGTATATATTTAGTCAACTTTGATTGGTTCGCCTGTCCATGTCTTCTCTGACGAGCAGAGCAGTCGCCTGCATCTCTGGCTAATCTCCAACTAATACGGTAGTTGTTTGACTTGGTTCAGATCGGCGTCCAAAGTCTTGATTCAGACTTCATTTAGTAGCATATATCTCCATCATCTGTAGTTTAATTTTGCTTGCCTGGCCTGGTCTTTAACGCTCATCGAGTGTAGCTGTGCTTGATCGAATCATTCTTGAAGAAATCAAATGCCCCATGATCTGTCACGTCAAAACCTCCCCTGGGATGAACATATCAAATGCCCTCTGATCTGTCATGTAAAAACCTCCCTTGGGATGAACAACTCAAGCGAACAGGGTGCAAGTGACCCCTGAAATGGAAAGTTTTTGATGATCTGTCATCTCAAAACGACTTCTCTAGCTCCATCATGTCATTTGTTTCATTTGGAAGTTGCGAGCATACCTGGGCATCGGGCCGGCCCGGCCCGGCCCGGCACGGTCACGGGCCGGCCCGGCACGATGGCTATCGGGCCATGGAGGCACGCCGTGCCCTGCGGGCCGTGCCGCATCGGCCTGCGGGCCTGGCCTTCGGCCCAGGCACGGGCCTGTGGGCCATTTTTCGTGCCGTGCTGGCCCGTGAGGCACGGCAAAAATAACAGGCCGTGCCAGCCCACAGCCCGTTAAATCTAAAACACCTCCAAATAAACATCTCAATCCATTCAAATATCAAAAAGAGCTGTTTTGTGCAATGCTGCCTCATTAAAAACCTACCTAGGTAAAACTCACCCTTGTGAGAAACCCTAGGCAGGAAAAAAGAGTGCAGCCAGCTCCAAATGTCTTAATCTTACATAGTTATTACAGACCATTGTTCAAAGGTTCAAATGAAAACTAAGCAAGTGAGTGAGGGACACATCCACTCTCAACTCACACAAAAGTACTCCAACACTCCCAGCCAACCAATGCCACTGTCAGCCACCAGATCCATCATCTTCACCTTCTGGTTCATCCAGGAACAGATTCTCGAATGCATCTTCAATTTCCTTGGTATCAGCAGCTTCATGTTGTTCCCTCTTCTCTCCTAGCTCCCAGTCCTTCAACAAGGTCAGCATCTCAACATGTTCTGGTTTCAAGCTCTGGCGCCGTTCTTCTAGGATCCTCCCTGCTAAGCTGAAATAAGACTCTGAAGAACAAGTGGAAACAGGAACTGACATGATATCTCTGGCCATAATAGCCAGGATAGGATAGGTTAGTTTGTGGTCCTTCCACCACAGAAGAATGTCAAAACCATCCTCATAAGCAGTTATGCAGTCGCTGTCCAAATAGCTTGAAAGTTCAGAAGCAGTAGAGTGAGAAGAAGAACAGGCAGTGCCACTGGAAGGACCAGGCAGACCTGATCCTCCAAAAATTACCCCCCAAGCCTGTTTTCTCTTACCAGTGGGTGGGGTAGGACCAGCAACCCTTTGTGACCTGGTTGCACCAAACTTTCTCAAATATTTCTCAAACATTTTATGCAACTCAGTTTTCAAATCAGCATAGTAAGTAGTGTAATCAGTACCAGTATATTCAGTAAGTAAATGGAGGACCCTTTGCATACCTCTCAGCTTAGCTCTAGGGTCAAGAATGAATGCAAATAAGTATAAGAGAGGAATGTCCTTCCAATACTTGAGAAATTTATGCTGCATAGGGTACACAAAGGGTCTAAGATTAACATCTCTTTCACATGCATGCAAATGAGTTGCAATCTCCAGAACATGGTGCAGCACAAGAGGACTGGTAGGATAATAAACACCAGACAGTGTAACAGTAGAGTCATAAAATACTTCCAGGAACTCCAATATTTTCCCAGCCACGTGCCAATGGGCTGGAGACAACAGTGCATAACCATAATTTGAATTTATGAACACAGAAAATACTTCACTGTAAGGAACCAAGTGTTTTAGCATGAGATAAGTAGCATTCCATCTAACATCCATGTCTAAGCCAAATTTTCTAGGTCTCATACCTTTAGCTTCATAGTAGTTTCTAAACATAGCAATTCTTTGATTAGAGGAGTTCAAGAAATTAATTGCAGTTCTAAAATCCTCTATATAAGGTTTGATTCTTTTTAGTCCAGATTTGACTATCAGATTAATAATGTGACAAGCACAGCGTTGATGCACAAGACTGTAACCAGGTGCAGCATCATCAGGTGCAGGATCACAACCAAGATAACCAGTAAACATGGGTGTCAAAGTTTCCATAGCCTTAGCATTAGAAGATGCATTATCTAAAGTGATAGAAAAGATTTTATCAACCAAGCCATACTCCTCAACAACAGATGCAATGGAAGCAGAAATGTTTTCACCAGAATGCTTAACTTGAATCAACCTAAGACCAACAATCTTCTTTTGCAATTCCCAATCAGCATTCACATAGTGAGCAACAACAGATATGTAATCCTCTTTAGCATTACCAGACCATATGTCAGAAGTCAAAGCAACAGATGCAGAAGCATGCACACAGTTCCTAATCATAGCACGACGTTCAGCAAATAACTTATCCAGATCTCTAGTGGTGGTTCTTCTAGATGATCTAACAAATCTTGGGTTATGAGAATTTTTAATATATTCCTCAAATGCATCAGTGTCACCAAAACCAAGAGGAAGATCAAGCCTAGCAATCAATCTACACAGTTCAGTTCTAGCAACAGCAGGATCATAGTTCCAATTATGCAAAGACCCATCAGCATTAAAAGCTAGTCGAGACTGAACCCTAGAAGCATTATCAAGTTTCTGTTTGCAAGATTTTTGGTGCCTAAGAATGTGACCAGTACCAGCAGTAGATCTAGCACTCAACACAGTTCTACACATCTTACATATAGCTCTAACACGGACATCAACACCATTAATCGTCTCATAAACCTCCTCAAAGTCACCC
Source organism: Miscanthus floridulus (assembly GCF_019320115.1). Taxonomy (NCBI): domain Eukaryota; kingdom Viridiplantae; phylum Streptophyta; class Magnoliopsida; order Poales; family Poaceae; genus Miscanthus; species Miscanthus floridulus. The sequence goes on from NC_089585.1 coordinate 8,873,783, forward strand.
CAGCACTGAGACTTGCGCTTACCAAGTCCAGAAACAGCACCAGAGGAAGGAGTACGAGTACCATTACCATCAGCATTACCATTAACACCAGTGTAGTTGGAGTGGGTGTTGGAGTCCACCGTCCCTGTCCCCATTGCCCCTGCATCGACGGCATCGACGTCGATCGCCGGCTGTGTCCCGCGGGTGGCGTCATCAAACACCGCAAAGGGGTCACGGCCGTCGTCGTCGTGCTCCGGGGACAGCCCAGCCGTGACCAAGTCATCGTCGCCAGTCACAGGGAACATGGCACCGTCGCCCTGCGAGTCACACGCCATGGGGCCCTCGGCCGCGGACGGCTGAACTCCAGCACCGTTCCTCAACGGTGCGCGGCTACGGCTTGGCCGTGGTGCCATTGCCCGTCGTCCGTCTACGCCAAGGCTAGTTGACGACGAGGCATCGGCAGCAGACCTGCAAAGAAAAAGAACACGCAAAGAAGAAAAGGATGAGAAAATGATCCCAAAAACAGAATCAAAACACTGAGAAACGTATAGATCTAGGGGCTAGGGTTAGGGTTACGAATGGGGATGGACTTGCCTGCGCAACCGGAGCCGGATGAGAAAATGATCCCAAAAACAGAATCAAAACACTGAGAAACGTATAGATCTAGGGGCTAGGGTTAGGGTTACGAATGGGGATGGACTTGCCTGAGCAACCGGAGCCCGGCGCCGGAGAAGACGAGGGCCACACAAGGGCAAGACGGGATTAAGAAGGACGGCGAGCGACGGTGCAAGAGAGACGGGGAGGCGGACTCACATGTTCATCGACAAACAGAGGAGAAGGAGTAAAAAGGAAGACGGAGATGGACTGAGGGAGCAGGGAACTCAGGGAGAGCCGGAGAGGTGATGGAGCGGCGGCGATATCACCGGATCCAAGGATGACGGTCGCACCGGCGACGAAGATGGATCGACGAGAGGAGGCGAAGATGGACCGAGCGGGTGTCGAGTGCGGCTGCGGTTGGGAGGCGAATGGGATTAGGGTTAGGGTGTCGAGTGCGGCTGCGGCCTGCGGTTGGGAGGCGAGGCGAATGGGGTTAGGGTTAGGGTGATGGAGCGGCGGCGATATCACCCGATCCAAGGACGACGGTCGCACCGGCGACGAAGATGGATCGACGAGAGGAGGCGAAGATGGACCGAGCGGGTGTCGAGTGCGGCTGCGGTTGGGAGGCGAATGGGATTAGGGTTAGGGTGTCGAGTGCGGCTGCGGCCTGCGGTTGGGAGGCGAGGCGAATGGGGTTAGGGTTAGGGGCCGGCCGGGGGGGGGGGGGGGTCTCGGTTATATGGGGAGCCGGCCGGGGAGGAGCCGAGGAGGCCAGGAGGGGAGGGGGCCGTTCTTGGGCCGCCGGCCTGCTTGCCTGCTTGCGGGCCGTGCCGTGCCGGCCTGTGGGCCTAGGGTTCGGCCCAAGCACGGCCTGCACCCCGTGCCGTGCCAGCCAGGGCCCATTAACCTTCGGGCCGGGCCAGGCTTGGGCCGGGCCTAAAGAGCGGGCTCCGTGCCGGGCTCACGGGCTCGGGCTTTGTGCCCAGATATAGTTGCGAGTGTGGCGTGTGTTATGTTGTCCTTGAAATGGAAAGCAAAAAAAAAAGTATATAGGGTTTAATTTGGATCCCATCAAATTTAGCTCGAACAACCTGATCAAAACTTTCTTTCATTCTACCCATGGTGCATAGATGCGTACAATTTTTTGACTCGTCTGTGCTATGTACATCGATCGATCAAATTGATGATCCCTGTTACATTGACATATTGTGATCACCAACCATTTCCCCAGCCAATTACGAACAACTACTCCAATGAACAAAGTAAAATAACCACGATCCACTTATTAATTACACATGAACCACTAATCCATGCATGCATGGGCTCAAAAACGCGATTTGCCCTTGCCCATCGATCTTCCGCATGGTGCATGCGCCGCCGATCCTGAGAATTCCTGATCACTTCTGGGCAGCAGCGGCTCCGCCGCGGCCCATGACGGACGTGATCGCCGCCGCCAGCGCAGACTGGAAGCTCGGATCCGACGTGATCGCCTTCGCGAGCGTGTCCGTGACGGCTGGAGCCACCGCGCCATGGCCGCCGCCCAGGCTGTTGGCTCTCTGCAGGTACGACTGGGCGTACAGCTGTTCCGGTCGCGATGGCACGCCCAGGCTTCCACCGAACAGTTGCCCCAGCGCCGGCGACGGCGAGCTCTTGGCGTAGTAGGACGGGTGGGCGCCGCCGTACGCCAGGTACCCGTTGCTCCACGCCGCCGGGACCGCCTTGGACTCGAACCCCGCTGCTGCTGCAGCGGCGGCGGCGTAGGGCGAGGAGTGCATGAGGGAGTGCGGCGCGGCGGGGGAGGTGAGGTCGAGCGTGATGGTGGGGCAGGACGCGGCGGTGGAGACCATGGTGGTGGGGCCCAGCATCCCGGCGGCGGCTGCCAGCGGGTGGTGGTGGCCGTGGACGAGCGAGGCCGAGGCGGCGGAGGTGGTGGAGCCCGAGGTGAGCATGGCCGCCGCCGCGGAGGTCGTGGACGCCATGGCCGTCGCCGCCGGCGGGAGCGGGTGGTTGTGCGCGCCCTCGTACGTGGTGATCAGGATCGACATGTCCTCCGCGCACCGCTGCACCTGCTTCCTCACCGGGCAGTGCGGCTCCACCGTGCAGCGGTAGTAGGCGCGCGGGCACGGGTTCCCCTTGGAGATCTTCTGCCCGTACTTTCGCCATTGGCAGCCATCGGGCATCTGACCGATACAATAATTAGGGTAGGTCAGGTATAAATAATACGGAGTACTATGTTGCATTTAGCTAGAGCTCAAACAATTATTATGCATGCTAATTTGGTTTGTTTGGAACAATTTGTCACGTACCGTGGGAGTGTCGCATTTGACCCTGACGGAAACCCTAGCCTTCTTGGCCTGCTGCTGCACCTCGTCGTCAGCTGATCCGTCTCCGGCACCGGCGCTCGGGCTCTTACGGGCGGTGCCCACGGCGGCCACGGCAGGTTTGGCGTCATCGTTGTCGTCGGCGCTGCCGCTAGTGTCGGAGCTCAGGTTCAGGACGGGCGCCGCGGACGCGTGGCTCCCCTTGTCGTCATCCGTGGCCGCCGTGGACGACGGCAGCCCGCTCCCGCGCGCGAAGCCGAGCCCGAGGGAGAGCTGGTGGTGGCCTTCGTCATCGGCGCCAGCGGTGGTCATCTCATCAGCGGTGCCGGACGAGGACGACGACCTCTCGTGCCCCTTGCGGCGGGAGGCGGCGCCACCGCCACCGCTGTTGGCCCTCGTGCCGAGGATCAGGGAGACGAGGTCGTCGGGGCCGTCGTCGTCGGTGGTGGGCGCCAGCGCCACGGGGAACTTGTTCTCCGCCTTGGCTACAGATGCTTGCTCCTGCACCTTGACGACGTCGAGGAAGTGCATCTGCAGGGACTGGTACTGGCTGACGATGCGGGACAGCATCGACTTGAGGCGCTCGTTCTCCTCCCTCACCTCGCCCATCTCCGCCCTGGCCGCCTCCAGCCTGCGTCCCTCCTGCTTGATGTTGATGCCGGCCGCGTCTCTTTGCGTCGATGGAAAGCTTTCGAAGACTATCGGAAGAGCGCTTCCTATTATCTGCATCCACAAACAAAGGTTCATGCTCTGTCAGATCTCTCTAGTTTGCGTTGAAGAAAAGCGAAATTAAAGGATCTCGAACAGGTCATGTAGTTCATACCGGTGCGGCGGCGATCTCTGGCTTGGCGTCAGGCCTCTTCTCCTCCTTCACCTGCGGCGGCGGCCGCCTCTCGACGGCGACCTCCATGGCAACGGCGGCAACCAACCAACCAAGCTAGCTAGCCGCACCGGCCTACCCCTCCCTTCTCGAGCGAGATAGCACAGCTCAGCTCAGCTTTGGGCAAGCACGCAATGGCTTGTCCTGGCCGTAGTACCTGTACCTCTGCTCGCTCGTCTCCTTATAAAGAAGGAAGGAGAGAGGCAGGAAAGCTCAACAAGCCTGCATCGCTTGATAAACAAAGGGTAGATGCCTCACCGAATCCCAGTGGCGGAGCCTATGACGGTTCAGTCGTTGTCGTCCTCGTCCATACGGCTGGGTGTGGGCGCATCAAAAATGTCAACTAGCGTAGCTGGCCCACGTACGCACCGGCCGGCCCCATGGGCAAGCGAGACAAGCAAGCGAGCCAGCGCGCGCAATAGAATAGCCCGTCGTCCCCGTTGTCACCGTCGTCGTCGTCGTGGTCGCCGCTGCGGTCTCCCCAACGTGTTCTGCGTGTCGCTGCCGCCGCGTTCAATTTCTCTCTGGTCCACGCGCCAGGGCTGTCTGCTCTGCTACGCGAGCTACCTAGCTAGCTGCTCCGGCGACCGACGGACCCGACCGGCCGGTTGGTCGGTCCATGGATCGGGCGGTTAGCCGCTGCCGCCCGCCGCGCTCTGCTTGTCGATGGATCGGAGCTGACAAAAATGCATGCGTTCTTACCTGTTGGCTCCCGGCTCCCGGCCGCCGGCGTACGCGTGTGTAGGAACGCATCAGGAACCTCCGTAGTGTCCAGCGATTGTTTAGGGCGTGCTGTTGACTTTCGTACGGCCGGCGCGGTGCTATCTCTCTCTGCCAGCAAGTTGCAGAAGCAACCGCGATGCACGTTGAGGGAATTGTTCAGCCGTCGATGGATCAAATCTGAAGAAAAAGAAACAAAACGACGGGCACACCAGATTATTCTCTACCGCTGACGACGATACCTTCTCCCTTCACTTCAGATTTTAACAGGTCAATGCAAGCGCTGAATACTCGAATCTGCTGGATGATCGAGCAAGTAATCCAAACCTATCCATCGTTTACTATTTTTTTTAATTTACTAGGTAGCGTGCCCGTGCGTTGCTACGGGATAACTAACAATTTATACTAAAAACACACGGATCACACAATAAGATAACAATACTGTTAAATTAAATACCAACGTTAAAGTGACATTTAATTCAAAAAGCAAAGTTTATGAATTTAACACAGTCACGGAGTGCGCGGCGTCGCAGGCTCACAAACTCTAGAGCTTCTAGAGATTGGGTCGAATCCAACCTAGAGCCTCGAACCCCTACATCTTTTCCAGGACGGGCTTCACTTCAGATGCGCCGGTAGCAATATCAACGATCTCTAGTTGATGGACCAAGTCGTATGGATCCCCATACATTGGCTCAGACATGTAGATTTTGTTCTCCTTGTACTTAGATACACTTGTTCCACTGAAGCTTTCATTGAAATGTTTAGACACGAACAGTGTCTGATCACCGATGTCCCTCACCATGGACCACTCCGGCGTACGGTCGTGGAGGTTGCACTTGTAGATCGTGCTGTTGTAGGTGAAGCTCTGTGTCTCGTGGAACGTGCTCACCATGGCACCCACAATGTGCAGCTCACCGTTTGATTCCAGGTAGCTGTGGTGGCAGAGCCCCGCAGGCGACAGTGATGACAACAGCGTCGCGGTTGGAGTAGCATCGGCGGCGTTGCTGCTGCAGACGGAGATTTATCCAGTGCAGTCGATCGCCAAGAACTTGTCTTGGCAGTGGACGATGGACCCCACGAAGAACTCCAGTTTGGTGTCGAGCAGCGTCCATGCGCTGTCGACTCCAACCCGACAGAACGCGACCTCCGTGAGCCCCAAGCATGGCCATGGCCACGCACTCGCGGCCGGCGGCGTCAAGCGGCGTCGAGAGCACGATCTCACGGAAGAACACGTCCCTCATGTCTTCTAGCTTGATGGCTCTGCCTGCGGCATCCGCGTCTCCGTAGCCGTTGGTGGGATGGAGGACCCACCGGCCGTGGACCCTAGACACGCGTTCCGATGACGATGCTGCCACGATGTGTTCGCCTGCTGGCGGGAGCTCAACGCTGGGGGCACGGGCACCAACGAATGGATTATGCAGCGTCACGGACGCCGCCTCGTCCATGAGCGCCAGCCACCCACACAAGGAGCCACACGCCACCTTGCCGCGCACGTCGGGCAGCGTCTTGGACAAGACCTTCTTCTCCGGGACGCAGTAGAAGCCGACGCGGTCCGAGTCAGGGTCGAACGGGAGCAGCAGGAGCGGGCCGAAGGTTGCGAACGGGACGACGGCGCACCATGGGGAGTAAGCGGATCGGAAGGACGCCATGTCGTGGCCTGACGTGAGACGCTGCCCAATGGACTCGAGGAGATCCTCTGGCAGGCCGGATCTCCAGTCAGGGAGAGGTAGGGACCTTCTCTTGGGATTGGAAGGTTGAGCCATAGAAGACAGATGGCATCAACTATGATTCACGCAAGAAACAGCAAGCGAGGACGATAGAACACGTGAGCGTGAAACCAAATGAAAGAAGAAAAAAGTTGTCCCTTTTGCAAATGCAAAGAGGGGAAGTAAATAAATATAGGTAGATTTGGCAAGGTTCTCAGAAATGCAAAGAGGTTCCTTTTGTCTTAATTCTCTTTCCTTCTGTGTTAATTCTCTTTTCTTTTGCTCGTTGTCATGTATGCTGGTGTATGTAAATATGCAATGTGTATATGGGTAGCACAATAATTTTTTACTTCCTATTTTGTCGTGATTCCTCTATCACATGACAGACAATATTCAATCAAGGAGAATGGCATGATCAATCAGTAATTAAGATGTCGTGGAATCGCAGGCGTGGGCAGACAGACGAACCAAAACAAATGTCGCACCGAAAAATATCCACACTTTGTTCTTTTTAGTTGTAGGAGATATCCACCGTGGACGTGGAGTATCTTCGTTCGGTTACAAAGGTCAAGCACACCTAAGGCTGTATTTAGTTCGCGAAATGAAAATTTTTGGATGTTACGTCGGATGTTTCTGGGATGTCGGAAGGGGTTTTCGGATACTAATAAAAAAAACTAATTACATAGCTCGTCTAGAAACTGCGAGACGAATTTATTAAGCCTAGTTAATCCATCATTAGCGCATGTTAGTTACTGTAGCACTTATGGCTAATCATGGACTAATTAGTCTTAAAACATTCGTCTCACGATTTCCAACCAAACTATGCAATTAGTTTTTTTTTATCTATATTTAATACTCCATACATATACCGTAAGATTCGATATAATAGTTTGTGGTGAAAATTTTTGAGGACTAAACCAGGCCTAACTACACACACCACCAGAAACGTCGAACAGCTGCCGTCTGTTTCATCAGCTTCTGGCCGGCATACGGCCTAGATGTTGTTGAGCTGACTTCTAAAAGCTGGAAAGCTAACTTCTGAGTGAAAGTTAAAAAGCACACTGAATGGATCAGAGTTTTTCTAGCTTTTAATGCGCTGAGAAACTAAAAATTTATTGCAAAAGTCAGTAGCAAAAAAAAAAAAACGCAATGGTTAGTAGCGGCCAAAAACCTAAAAGCCAACTTTTTTGAGTCAGAAGCTCAAAAACTGCAGCTCAAACAAACTGGACATTTTAGATCTTTCCTAAGTCAAACTTCTCTATGTCTGGTGTAGTTTTAGATTTTTTAAAAAAATACATCAATAGCTATAACATCAAATTAGAGCAACTCCAAGAGAGTTGATAAAAATATATGGTTAAACCCATGATTTAGCTCATCTCTGAAATAGAAAACCCTGCAAAAAAAACAGAAAACTCCAACAGGCTTTCTAGTACGGCGAGACATATAGCTAGCGGCACATGCAAGCTATATTTAGCATGCGAGAACTCCGGGATAGATGGATTGCTATTTTAGAAAGTCAGATACAATAGCTATTGGAATCTCTTTTCTTTCCAAACTACTCAAATATAGATTACACAACATGGATAGCTCTTCTGCCGGAGTTGCTCTTAGTTTTATTAAATCCACCATGGTTGTTCGGATGATGGTTTCGGCTGATAAGCCGGCCGATGTTGTTTTGGTGTGAGAGAAAAATACTATACCATGGCTGATAAGTTCAAGCAAACAGGGCCCGACGATGCATTGATTTGGTATTGGTGCTAATATCAATACATTTTTTCCATATACTTGATTAAAAGTAGATGGATTTGACTTATTTAAGACTACACAAAAATGCCTAGGTTAGTATTTCTTAATACACCGCTGTATAGGTCATGCATGCTGAGGCCTTGTTTGGGAGGGCTCTTCCCCAAAGGCTCCTCTATTTTTCACTAAACAATAAATCCTCCTACTAAAATATTTGGTAGAGCTCCTCCCGAGGGGCTGGAGCGGAGTCAAAGAGAAGCCATACCAAACGGGGTGTAAGAGTTAAGTTGGTTATGCATAGTATTCCCGAGGTTTGAAAATGTTGAGGATTTGTCACTACTACACAAATCTTTTTCGAGACGGCATTTTTATTAACGGAGGCGGCATTGCAACCGTCTCTACCGAAAGGTCACGGTTAATCGTGGGTTAACAGAGCCGGTTACTTTGCCCGCCTCGGTTAATCGATTAACGGAGACGGACAAGGCAGGCGTCTTAATATGCCCACCTCCATTAATGTTTTCCAAAAAACCCAAAAAACTTAAAACTTTGGAGAGTCAAACCCACCTCCGTTAATTCCATTAACCGAGGCAGGCGTCTTAATATGCCCACCCCCATTAATGTTCTTCAGAAAACCCAAAAAAAAAATCAAACTTTGAAGAGTTAAACCCACGACCTGCTACTCAACACTACCGCATCTCTACCACTGCACCACACACTCATTCATGTCTATATATAATATGCTATCTTTTTATATCAATATTTCGTAATTTTATATTGGATATTTTGGCTACTAAATGAACTCAAATGAAAAAACTTTTAACTACAAAGTTTTAAATCTTGTCAAGTACTATAACTTTGGTATAGAATGTACCTCCATCAGAGATAATTTGAAAAATTCAAAAAATTGAGACTCAAAAGATTTGAATTTCAAACACATATTTGAGACTCAAGATGACTTTAAATCAAAAACTTGTCAATATCAAACATGTCTACCAGGTCGGCCACTAGAACTTTGGTATTAACTATATGAACATTTGAGATCGTTTAGGAATTCTAAATTTTAAATTTCAAAATCTATAACCTTCGAAGACATATTTGGGACACTAAACATCTTCAAATTAAAAACTTTTCGACTACAGAGTTGTAGATTCTAGTGAGAACTATAACTTTTGTTTAGACCATGTCAACATATGAGATTGTTTAGTAATTTCAAATTTCAAATTTCAAGATCTGTGCACTTACGATAATATTTTGGAACCTAAACAGATTCAATTCAAAAACTTTTGAACCACAAAGTTGTAGATCTCGTCGAGAGCTACAATTTTGATATAAAGTTTGTCTTCATCCAAATTCATATGAAAAAGTTATGAATTATTTTTTGGTGCAATCATTAACTGAGACGAACATCTTAAGAGGCCCGCCTCGATTAATGTATTAACCGGACAACCGCCTCGGTTAATTGTTTTAAGCCGATCGCCTCACTTAATGTATTAACCGAGGTGGTTGCGTTAGGTAAGCATTAACCAAGGCGGTTATTTTACATTGCTCGCCTTGGTTAAGCATTAACCGCTGCTGGATCGGCTACCCTGCCACAAATAGCCTAGGCGGGCAACCAGCCCAACCACCTTGGAGCCCAAAATGCAAACGCCTCGGTTAAGTTTTTGTGTAGCGGTGTGTAGTTCCGTGAGCCAAATTCTTTGCCTTTGACCATGTTTATAAGATAGAAAAAAATACACCAGCATCAAATTAGCATCATTAAAATTGACATAAAGCATGTGTTGATATTACTAATCTGCATTATTTGTTTGTTAAGAGCTTGGTTACAACTAGATTTTTTTTACATAGGACAAACTAATTAAAACATACAGAGAGAGCATTTGCGTGCATTTCTTCTCGGTAGTTGTGTGTGTGTGGTCAGCGCTTCTCTTCGGAATTTAACAAGTCAAACGGCAAACTAAAAGAAAAGCATCGACCGAACACACACATGACACATCCTCAATATAATGTGGATTTTTTTTTTATTTTGGAAAATATATGTGATGCATGAACGATGCCTCGCGTGTACGTTCAAGTTCAAAGCCCATATGTACGTACGTAGGTGGCAGCCGTGTCACGGCCGGAGAAAGAGGTGGTCGTCGCGCTCGCGCCTTTCCTAGCTAGTCGCGTGTGAACAGAACAGTGGTACATGGCAGTAGAGCCGCGTAGACGAGACGACGAGACGACGAGCCCACAGGCCACACGGCCACAGTCGGCGTCACTTATCGCCATGTGCCGAATTTCAGAACGAGGAAGGCAGTTGGAAGACCAGCACGCAGCACAGGCGCCACAGCTGGAACTGGAATAAAGAAACGCATCAGCATCCAGTTCCCAGTCCAACACGCGAGCGGGACGGAAGATGCCACCGCCTCACGATCGGTCGAGTTCGAGTCGGGATAGGATCCGACGGGGGGATCCCGTCCCGTGCATGCGAAATGGCGATGGGACGCGCGACGGCAGCTCTATTCCATCCAACAACGACTGGCGCCGGCGACCGCGACACTCGAAAGCGCCTCTCGCCTCCACGCGCGACGGCTGCATAGCAGCTAGCTTTAAAAGTAAGCGTGAAGCATCTTCCAAACGGCTTTTAATCTCTTTTTCTTTTTCTTTTTCTTTTTCGCTCGCAAGTCGCAACGCAAGGTTTTGGTTGAGATTCCAGCAAAGCCCGTTGAAACTGCTGGCCGTGTGGCCCCGGCCTCCTGTTTCTCTTCTTCGATCGGGCGTCATGGAAGGCGCCGGTGACCTCACCTCGCCAGCCGCCCGTTGTTGAATATTACGAATAATATAATGTAGCTGCTGCGTTGCACTGATCCGTCGTCCTAGCTCGCTCACCACGCGATCACATTGTTAACCAAACTGCCCGCTAGTTAGTGGGAGTACATAGTAGGTACGGACACCACCGGACGCTTAGATCAACTCCAGCCTACTTAGGCCTCACTCGGTGGAGCTCTGATCGGATTCGGTTTTTTGCTCCCTGTGTACGCTTTAGTAAGGAGCGGGTTTTATTTCTCCTCTCAATATAAATTTAGAGTTGTTGAAGACACTAATTTTTTTGTTTCACCAGCTCCGAGAGCTAGAGCTGTTTGAAGTCTTAGATCAACTCCCAAAACCTCTGATTTTATATTTTTAAGAGTTAAATGCACTAGGGGGCCTCGAACCTGTAAGCGTGTGTCACATGGGTCCATGAATTTTGAAAATGCATTTTTGGGTCTCTAAACTTGTTAAGAGGTGCACAGCAGGTTCATGGCAGTCATGTGCACATTTATTTGCGTGCTAGCATGACATATATTTTTTTAACCCCTCACATCTATTTTCTCATAAAAAATAGACCCTAGCGTGCCCTGCTCACGAACGCAGGCAACAGCGCCAGCAACACCAGCACGCCCACGCCCAAGGGACGCCCTGCCTCCTCCAGCCGCGACGTGCTTTGATCACCTACGCAAGCCGTCGTCTTTAGATTTTCTCTTTGTAGTCCATGTGTGTGAGCTCTACATAGAAGACGTGGTGTCCGGAGGCTGCGGTGGCTTCTATGTTGGCATCGGCATCGATGCAGAGTGGTCGAGGGCACACCACGCGCAGGCCGTGGACGCGCGCGCTCGTTCGCGCCGGTGGCGTTGTCGTACTTTTATACAATGTAGGTGGCGTGGTTGACCTTGATGTGCTCCTCCTCGGAGAGGTCATCGGTGGCGAGGATGAGACAGGCCAGGGAGGAGAGAGCCACCGCCGCAGCTAGGGGAGGCGGGAGGAAGGGGACAGTCAGAAGAGGCAGCAGCGGCATCACGTTGCACGGCGACGACACTGCTGGTGCGGCCGCCGCACGGTGTCGAAATGGCGCTGATGACCCACGCGAGCGCCTCATCGGCTAATGTCAAGAAATGCCACTCGGAGGTTCAGGTAGGGCAGTCGAAGCCGAAGAGGCTATCTTCGTTGTTTATGTACCCGATCTCAAGACGTGGCACACGTTGCCGCCGGAACATATGAAAGCGCGCCAGGAGAATGGCAGGATTGGCGGCGTCTCCTCGATGGTGCACATGATCACCTTGTGGTCGTTCAGCCCCTCTTCCGCCTCGATCAGCAAGTAGGCAAGTACGTCCTGCTTGTCGCGTCTGGACGACGACGACGGAGCCAGTGAGACGCGCCAGCCATGGGAGATGAGAGAGAAGGAAGGTTCTATTTTTTATTTGAAAAATAAATGTGAGGTGTTAAATGTAAAATATATGCCATGTTAGCACGCCACGTCAGCAAAAAAATGTCCACATGCCTAGTATAGACCTGTGGTACACAACTTAACAAGTTTAGAGATCCAGAAATGCATTTTCAAAGTTCATGGACCTATGTGACACACACTTACAAGTTCGAGGGTCTCTCGTGCATTTAACTCTATTTTTAATGCTGATAAAAACCATAGTCAAGTACTCTGCTCAGGGACATAAGAGTAGGAGACTCCCTACTTTCCCACTCCACCCCTCATTCCTAGGTCACCACTCATCCCTCATTCCTAGGCCACCACTCCACCCCTCATTCTTAGGTCACCTCACATGTCGTACTTTTTTTCGTTTCATTTCGTCACCTGTGCCTGTACGGATACCCGCTCCTCCCCTCATCCATAGGCCATCCTTAGCGGTATGAGCTAGTTACTAGCTCTAGTCAGTCTCTCCAATATAGCTGGCAATTTGGCCCGGGCACTACGGGCCGGCCCAAGCACAGCACTAAGTAGCACGACCCAGGAACAGCCTGACGGCCTTCGTGCCAGTACCTGCCATGGCCCGGCCTTAGTGTCGTGTCTGGGCCGCCATTCTAGCCCGTAGTGCCGGCATAGGCACGGCATGCTACATGGGCTAGCCTGACAGCGGCACGACTCGGCCGCAGGTGGCCGTTGGATCCCCGGCCTCGCTCCCATCGGACCATTGGATCCGGCCATTGGAATCGGGGGTACAAAACCCGTCCCGGCCGCATCTTGCTCCGTCGCCCTAATTCATTTGCTCTCTCCCCCACAACGCCGCCTCGCCCGCTCCTCTCTCGCCTCGCTCTCCTCTCTCGGTGAGTCGGCGTCGCTGCGTCGGCGACTCACTCTCCTCTCTCGCCTCTGACTTCCTCTCTTCTTCTCACTCTTCGGTGGCCTCTAGAGCCACCGCTGGCTGGCACTGGCACAATCCCTAACCCTAACCCTCGCTCAATCCCTAACCCTAACCCTTGATCTCACTTCGTCCTCACCGGATCCGTCGTCAACCTCGTCGAATCCGTCGGTTTCCTCGCTGGATCCGTCATGTACTTCGCTGGATCCGTGCCTCGTTGACCTCGCCGGATCCGTCCCTCGACGGATCCGTGCCTCGTCGACCTCGCCGGTGACTCTGGTGCTCCGGCTTTGAAGGTAACTCGCCGTCGACCTAACCCTTGCTCAATCCCTAACCCTAACCCTCGATCTCTACTAACCCTTACTCTGTTTTGTCTAAAGTTGTTGAGGGACCGGGGCGTCGACGAGTGGCGATGGCTGGATCCGACGACGAGACGGTTGAGGGCGGTTCCAACCAAGAGAGGCAGTTGTGCGGGTTGGCCAGAGATGATGATGAGGACGACCTGCGCGAGGACGCCGCAGAGCTGTTTGGCCGTAACGTTCAAGCTCCCATCGTCCTCGAGCCCTGCGATGATCAAGCAGTGGACGGGAAGAGAATAACGGCAAGCGGTCATGTCCCTCTACCTCGGCAATGTGACTTGATTTCGAGAAACTCTAGTGTTATTTGTGCCTGTGTTTGAGACTTTGAGTTATTTTGTTATCTCAATTCAATGAATATATCTAAGTTGCTTGTCATTCTCATTTTTTGAAGTATGCTTGTGATTCTGAGTTGAATGAGGGCTTAGGCACATATAGTGCCCAGGCCGGCACGGGCACTGCAGTGCCACCGTGCCCTGTGGCACGGCACGACACGCCTAAGGGTTGTTAGTGTCGTGCATGTGCCGGCACTACACGGCACGGCACGGCACGGCTAACCTATCGTGCCGCGTAGTGCCGTGCCTCATCGTGCCCGTGTCATGCCGGGCGGCCCGTTTGGCCGCCTATACTCTGTAATGATGTTAATTTTTAGCAATAGCTCATAATATGATTAGGCCCATATGACAATTTCACATGATCTTGAAATATGTGTATGAGAGTAGCTTTTGATCAAGAGATAGATTTCTCTCTTTTCTATTAAAATATGAAATAAAATGCTTGGAGCTAGCTCATACGTCACGTTGGAGCTGCACCACTACCTCCTACCCACCCCACCCTGTCGGCCAAATCTGCCCCCAACTTATCTTGGCCGATTGAATAGGCTATGCGGGACCCTAACTCCAACTGCCGAAGCCAGCCTCCCATGCTTCGCCGGAGCTTGACATCCCTTGCATACCCTTCCCACCTCCAATACGCCCTAGCTAGCTCGGCCTCCCCTGCCGCCATCCTAACTCTAGCGCCTAAGCACCTTCCGACCGAGCTCGGCCTCTGCCCCCATTGTGAAGTTTTATGTATTGTGAATGCCATGTCAATTTGTCTACAATTTGGTATGTAGATGGTTTCATGGATGACGAAGATTTAATTGAACAATGGTAGGTGGAAGACAAACTCTGATGATGATGATGTGACGAGACTTTATCTGCTCTTTTAAATTTTAATTTTGTGTTTCGATTTGTAGGTTTGAATATAAATCATTTATATAAACTCATATCATTACTGTTTAAATTTATGCCGGGTCAAATACATAGACTACATGGAGTATAACTAAGAAAAGAGAAATAAAATATAAAATATGGGGGTGATTTGGAGGTAGAGGCAAGGAAGCAAAGCCCAAATCAGAAGTAGGGACTCCAATAGGGGCAAGTTACTCCTAGTACGTCCGTGCTTGAGGATGATAGGTGTTGCTGGAGCACCCACGACTCCATCAGAGGATTTATTTTTATTTTTATTTTTGAAATTTGACTCCATCAGAGGATGTACATACCCTGGAAAATGAAGGCAGTCCTGTGTCAGCAGTTCGTGTGACAGCCGCATCTGAGACCGTTCTGATCGTACGTACTGCAGGCGAAGATTTGGTCTAATAAGAAGGAAATCAGCCATGCTGGTGTCATGCAACAGCGCCATTTCCCACAAGGAAACACACAATTTGGAATTGAAAAATGTATGGCCGCGGAGACAAAACGGCATATATACAAATATACAAAAGCATGCATGCACATGGCGGTTGGATGATGATATGCATGATGGACTCGATCAGCTCCAGTAAACTGCAGGTGTTAGTCAACGGAGATGCATCAAGGAGGCGTCTTTCCTGCCTAATTCCTAAATATATAGTATATATTATCGACCATTTCTCTAATGAACGAATACAGCTAGCGCCCAAGAAGTAAGCGGATGAGCAGACCTTGATTGCCGACGCGCGCGTCATGTGAGGCCAACCTTTTCAACGATCTGGTCAAATCTTTGGTCCTCAAGTGGGGGCGGCGCGATGCGGGTTTCCATCACATTTTCTTAAGCAAAGACCTCCTTGCAATTCCCCAAGGAAATTAAGCGAAAACAAATGTCTTCTCCTCTTGTCTGTTCTTTTCTTCCGGGTGTTTGATGCTTGGAAGCCACTGATGCTACATCGGCATATTCAAATCCGGCCGTGAGCCGTCCCAAATTCAAGCTCACCCTACCGGCCACGACGACGACGGTTCTCGCCGCCGAGTTCGATTTTTTCCAGCTGTCAAATTCCGCTGGCGGGGTTTTCATTTCTTGGATTACCGAGTCCAGAATGAAAAAAGAAAACTGCAGAAAGTCAGAAGGCGGAGATCATCCTGCTAAAAAGTCGTCTTTCACATGGATGGATCGGTTCAGGGAGCAGCTGCATGCCCTGTGGGAAGAACTGTAATGTCACTTAGCCACGATCGAGCCAAATAGAATATCAATTAGCGAGTTCTTGCGACCTGTGCATTCAAATACTCGAGGTCAACAATTTGTCAGAAGTTATGAAAGTGTCAGATCATGGATCTGTCACACCGGGACTGAACTGGAGACTACTGATGGGAAAATATATATAGTATGTATGTAATTCAACTGTTACAGATCATACATTGCAGCCCCCATAAGACTTCCTTGTTGTCAGATTTGGAACAGTAACAGTTATTTTCCTCGGAAGACTTTGCAGTTGCTTGACCAGGATCAAGACTTGAACAACACTTTTTTTTTTGCATGTGGAAAGGAATCCATCAAAAGAACAAAAGCGGTAAAGTGCATGGAATTTATTGTGTAAAAGAATCGTTTGCTGCTATTTCACTTTCTGTGTAGAAACCTGAGAGTTGCTTTATATGACTATGACGACCACCTCTGTCACCGTGTAATCTTCAGAACGATGTGTTTTTGAAATACCTAGTCCCTAGCTATAAATAAGTCATGGCACTATTGAATAATGGTGTTTTGTTGTTGTCCGTGTAAAACCAACATGTAGTTCATCTCCGTTTGTTCACTGGTAAAAAGAAAAATGGAATGGTGCATAAGTAGCATAGCTCCAGCGGCGAATCTAGACTAAACTGCTACCGGGGTCGCACAAATTCATGAACTCAATCTGATGGGGTCGTAGCTGGCCGGAATACGCGGGGTTCCACTGATTCGTACAAAGTTATCGGGGTCGCATGACCCCGACACATGCACTGCGGTTCGCTGCTGCATAGCTCATAAAAATACAGATGTCAGGCTCAAAATCTGAACAGAGATGTGAATCAAGCTGTTGAGCAGCCCTGCAAGCATGGCTGAAAACAATCCTTCTTTAGCACTGAAGATAACATAAGAAAATTTTCTGGATTGTAGTGACAGCACATTGTGATCTCTGTTTGGGAAACAACAGGGACCAGCATAGTCAAGCTGGGATCACTTTTATAACACCCTCGGTATTACACTGTCAATCATTTACTAAAACATATCATGAGCATCATGTTTATGTGTTAATACATGTAATAAAGAGTGTAGATCAATTTCTGTAACTCAAAACGATCAACGGAAATGCGAAATGAAAGTTAATTCAATAGTCATGTTATATCACTTAGGTTTAAAACCAATTTTTATTAAGCAAAAATGCTATAGAACATGTATGTGATACTTAAATAAAGTTTGAAATACAAACTTTGTAGATGATAATAAAATGCTTGCGGTCAAAAAATGATATTACTAGCTAATATTTCCACTAGCTTAGAAATCACAAATGGAAACCAAATTCAACTCAAAAACTTAGAAATTTTCAAGTCTGCCGACTGTTAGACGCTGCTATGTTTGGCAATTTATTGTGAGAGATTGGGTTAAGCACTAGGGTAGTATTATGGCTTGTTTTTGTAGTCTAATATACCCTCTTTGGTATAGCAAAAGTGGTTTAGGGATTGGATAAACGGTTTAGTCGTGGTCGATGCTTTAAAATTCGTGCACAACACTTGCTTCGGTTGCCTGGCCGAGTGTGCGCGGTCACCATAGCGTGGTGCCTCGGTGTCGCTGGGCTCGGACGCGCGTGGTCGACCGCGACTGCCCTATCCTGGCCAGCCACCGCTGGCCGTCTGGCCTTGTCGTGCCCCGTCGTCGTCCCACGCGGTCAGCCGTGCCGCACTGCTGCCACTGCAGTCGCGCCGCCTGGGCTTGGCCGAGGCCGACCGTGGCCACCTCTGGCTTGGCCAGGTCTCGGCTACCAGTGGCCCCGTCGCGCAGAACCGCTGCGACTGCTGCCAAGTGCCCCGCACGCGCCGCGTCGGAGTCGCTACCAGCGCCATTCACTCGCCGTCACGTCCGCACTGTCGCCCGCCTTACGTCGCGACGCTGCCGCTACCAACGCCACTACAACGCTGTACTGCTACCGCTTGCCTTGTCCTAGTTCGCACGTGGGCTGCCCCACGCCGTCGTCCCGCCTTAATGGCGCTGCGGCCGCGCATGCCGCGTCCCCACCTGTCTCCGTGCGCGCGCGCACGTGGTCTGGCCACAGTGTAGGGTAGCGGGTGCGCGGACGCCACATTAAGTCTGGTCGGCCGCGTCCCGCTAGGGTGTGGATGAGCTGAACCCACTGCCGCACCCATCTCTTCCTCCCTCTGCTTTCCGCCGTCGTCGTGTCACGTCGCGGTGAAGCCAGAGAGCGACCATCTCTCATCAATTCCTCGTGCTCGCGTCTTCGCCTTCACGCCCCTTCTCTAGCCGACCCTACCCCGTCTTGACTTGTGTCACGCCGAGCTCCAATTTTGGAATCTTACCACCACCGTGCCGTTAAGGCCCGTCGCCGCCCGTTTCATGGCCAGTCTCTACCACTTTACCCCGCGCCAATTCCTTTGCATCGTTAGCTCGCCTTGGCTTCCTCTTCGTCGTGCGCATGCTAGTCGCAGCTTTTGTGCCGCCTCCTCGCCGCTGACGCGGCCGTGCCTTTGTGGTCCGCCATTCACCTCTCCGCGTGCACGTGGCCAGCCCCGCTCAGGTTATCTATGTCCAAGCTGACTTCTTGGTAGGTCACTGGTGAGTTGTCGTTGCTCACCCGCTGCCCTACAGCCTTGATTGTTGTTGTGGCTCACCTGAACGTTGTCGCCATTACCATAGGGGGTCCGCCGTTGTGGAGAGGTCCTTCTATGATGTCCCGGCTCACGCAACCGCCGCCCATCGTCTCGTGTCGAACCCTAGGTGAGCGTCGGTCTCGTAGCTAGGTCAGCGGGGGTCTTGTGTAGCCGACGTAGACGCCTGTGCCACTGCTTGTCGCGCTGGAGCACGCGAGGATGGCCGAGGGCCTCACTATTGTAAAGAGGAGAAAGGTTCGAGGGTTCTTTTGCATAAGTGTTGTCTCTAGGAATAGTAACGTGGAATGAGGGTTGTTTTGCTCATAGTCTAGGGGTTTTTTGCATATGTGCCAGCGTGCGCAGGCCTCCTTGCCGTGGGCCGCCTCCGCGCGTGGGCCGCGCCTCGCCTATGGGCCGCCACGCGCTCACGTGCGCGTGCGTTGCGCCGCGTGGGCCGAAATCAGTTTAGATTTTTCGTGGAAAAAGAAATAGCTTTTCATTTGTAATTCTAAGCTAAACTTTGGTAAATCATATAAAATCATATAGATATTTAAAAATTGTGAAACAAATTTTGTTAAGTTTCTAAAATTGTGCTCTATCTGATAGTATATTTAGTTCATATATATACTTGTTGATAGTAGGAACTATTAAATCATTTGAGAGTGCTTAATATTATTAGGTTAAATATTGTAGGTATTTTATGGCAATATGGTGATAGCTGTAGCTTTGAAAATTTTACAATAGCTTCATGGTATTGTTAGGTGCTCACTGTAATTTTTGGAGCCTTAGAATAGGTTGAGAAATATGGTAGCTAAGTACTCCTTATTGTAGTATATAGGAAATCGTTAATAAGAGTAAGACTATATTTTAGTTGCTAAGTACCACTCGTAGGTGAAACCCTGCTGGTTTGATGGGAATGAAGATTAGCTTGGTATCTTAGTCATTAGAGCTAGCTTAGTGGCTTAGTAGATGTATTCTTATTTTAAGGACTGTTGTTGCCTTAACATTGAGCGTCGCATCGTCATTGAATGCATGTAGAGAAAGAGTTGGTGGAGTTCGTGACCGAGGGCGAGTAGGAGTACGAAGAGGTGATTGAAGAGTACGAGGAGGAGGTTCTCGTGCAGGAGGAGGTTGAAAGCTCTAGTTTGGTTTTGGTTAATTGATGAAACCCTAAGTGCTAACCTAGTTTATCAAAGTGATTATGAGATAGGTAGCACTACTCCAAGTAATGAAGCAATGGTAAAGATCATGGTGATGGTGATGGCATGGTGATGATCAAATGCTTGAACTTGGAAAAGAAGAAAGAGAAAAACAAAAGGCTCAAGGCAAAGGTATAAATAGTAGGAGCCATTTTATTTTAGTGATCGAGACACTTAGTAAGTGTGATCACATTTAGGATCGATAGATGTACTATTAAGAGGGGTGAAACTCATTGAAATGCGGTTATCAAAGTGCCACTAGATGCTCTAACTCATTACATATGCATTTAAGATCTAGTGGAGTGCTAACACCCTTAAAAATGTTTATAAAAATATGCTAACACATGTGCACAAGGTGACACACTTGGTGGTTGGCACATTGGAGCAAGGGTTAGGAACTTCACCGGTGGAGTGTCCACCCGTAGAGTGCGGACAGTCCGACGGTGCCACCGGCGCCCTAGACAGAAAAGACGGAGGTCACTATAAGTGACCGGACGCTGGTCTCAGTAGGACTGGCGTATTTGGTCAGGTGAAGCATGAAGACGCTGGCGTCGGTCTCTGACCAGACGCTGGAAGGTTGCGTCCGGTCCTGCTGATGTGGCAGCGCATAGGGGAGTTGTCGTGTGACCGGACGCCTAGATGTGTCCGATCGAGCATGACCGGACGCGTCCAGTCATAAAAAGTCATCTTTGGATGCTTACTGGAAATGACCGGACGCTGGGGTTCAGCGTCCAGTCACTTTGAGCTGTTGCGTCTGGTCATCACTTGACCGTTGAGATCGGGCGATCAACATTTGAAGAGAGGGGACACGTGGCACGCATCGCGTGACCGGACGCTGAGGTCCAGCGTCCGGTCGATTTGATTGGAGCGTCCGGTCACCCCGTGTTGTGCCCAGTGAAGGAGTACAACGGCTCTATTTCGTAGGGGCTTCTATTTAAGCCCCATGGCCGGCTTAAGCTCACTCTCTTGGCCATTTGCATTGACATAGCAACCTTGTGAGCTTAGCAAAAGCCCTCCCACTTATCTCCATCATTGATCCATCATCATTGTGAGATTGGAAGAGAATCCAAGTGCATTGCTTGAGTGATTGCATCTAGAGGCACTTGGTATTTGTGTTTCACTGTGGGATTCACTTGTTTCTCTTGGTGGTTGCCACCACCTAGATGGCTTGGAGCAGCGGAGGAGGATTGGCACGAGACGGTGATTGTTCGTGGTCATCTCCGGCGATTGTGAGGGGATTTGTACCTTCCCCGGTGGAGTACCGAAAGATAACTCTAGTGGATTGCTTGTGCCATTGAGTTCCCTCACTTGTGGGTAGGTTCTTGCGGTGTTCAATTGTGTGGACGAGGTTCGTGCAACACCTCTTAGCCACCGAACCACCAAGTGTTGGTCGACACAACGGGGACGTAGCATGTTGGCAAGCACATGAACCTCGAGAGAAAATTGGTTGTCTCTTGCCCTTTGATATTCTCCCGGTGATTGATAAAGTATTCATCTTACAATTGGTTCACTCCTCTACGCGGTGGTATAATCACCTCACTTACTCATTTATATTTCCGCAAACTAGCTATAACAAGCTCTTTAGTATAGCTGGAATTGAGAGATTGCTTTATGGATTAAGTTCATCTAGTAGAGCTCTTTAGTGTAGCAATTGTGAGAGCTCTTAGTGAGTAGTGACCTTGTAGATTGTGTGCCTAGTGATCATAACAACTAAAATTGTTGGATAGGTGGCTTGTAGCTCTTGTAGAGCTAGAGCAAGTTTGTATTTCGCTATTTGTTATACTAATCAAATTGCTCTAGTCGGTTTGTAGATTTTTAAATAGGCTATTCACCCCCCCTCTAGCCATATTAGGACCTTTCAGAGGTCCCGGAGCCGCCACGGACTGACTGAGCTTACACCGCGCCTGCCTAAGGCAAGCCCCGGTGTATAACCCTTATTTTGATTAAGCGTTGAATATATATATCTGTGATATGCATTTACATTACAGGCATTCTATGAAAATCGCCTGCATAAATATATCTGTCGTATGAAGTCCTACTAGCATAGGTCGAGTAACTGCTATGCTTAGGTTATCAGTAGCGTGAGTAACCTGTCGTTACTCATAATAGGTGATTATTATTATCACTTATGATAAAATGGTGAAAGAAAATAGAGACCGGGCAGGGATATGGTATGGGTATTGGTGGGTGTAAGGGGTTGTGTCCTGCGGCCAACGGGACATAGCTTGGTCACACTGTTTTCCCTGTCTGTGACGGTTAAGGACCGACCATTGCATTGGATTCTAGTTAGGTCATAGATTTATTATTCTGAGCACATACTTGTTTATGGGAGCAGGGAAGGCTCGTTGCTCTCTTGTCGTGGATTCCGGCTCTTTTCAGACCGACTGATTGGAGGTGGGGATGGTGGAGGTCTAAGCGCCACACTGAGTCCGGGACTTAGGTGTGGGGGCTTGGAGTCCAAGTTTGGATGGAGACCTGGACCCCTTGACAGGAGAGTGTTGGGTTAACCCTGCTTATGCCTGGGGTACAAACGGGGCGTGTGTTTCGGGGTACCCAGCTGGGCACATTGATTTGTGAATCATTGGGTAATCCGGTACGACTTGTCTACAATCTAGCATCGTAGTAAGAACTGAAAGATGAAAGATAGTGAAATAGATCTGTTTGCTCAACTCTTGCTTGAAAGTATAACAGGTGCTTACCTAGAATGGTTAGATAATGAACTAATCATGACCGCTAATAAGAAACATACATAAGGAGTCACTACTAGTATTGCTTTCCGTAAAAAGGAAACCTAGCAAACCATAAAGCTTGTCATATCCTTTGGAGTCGGGAAATTATTCCCACTAGTCGGGTAAGTCTTGCGAGTACATTGTGTACTCAGGGTTTATTTACCCTGTTGCAGGTGCAACTTGAAGAGTAGCTGTTGTGTGGAGGATTCTTCTGGTGGGCACAGACGGATCCTTGTATTCTACCATTAGATGTTTATTGTAATTCCGCTGCTTAAATTCCACACTCTGAACTTGGTACTGTAATAATGTATTTCTAAGAACTCTGGTTGTATGAAATAGACTAAGTATTGTAAACTCGTTCTCATTATTAGATCCTGGAGAAAAAATGTGGATTAATCGAGTTCTCCCTTGGGGTGTGCTCGACGGAATCCGTCCGATGTAGCTTGCTTTCGGGGTACTTAGTGTCTGGTGGAAGACGAGCGCCTCCGAAGGTGTGTTGTTTCGGGCAGTTCTGCCACAACTTTGTTTAGCTAACCTAATGGAGTAATGACATAGACTTTACAATTTATTTGTGGACTAAACGCTGACATGGAAAGGACAAATCTGTGGATGCCCCATACAATCAAGATTCAAGGCTACATTAACTGCTAATTCTAAAAACTGAACACCGGTGGTGTGTCGTGGCTTATATCATACAATGGAGTGCCTGTAATTAACTGAGTTGTTAGCAAATTAGTTAGGAGATGATGCTGATAGTAGCTTACTTGCTACTAATTATGCAGCAACTGTACACAAATACTGACAAATGTGGTTTGACTGGTTGTTGATCTATCAAAATGAAGTAAACTTAACAAAGGGCTATTTGGTGATTCTCACCAGTCACCAATCAGTATGCTTCCTTGAAAGGGTTCAGACAACAAGGATCGTATATTGTTAATGGTTTGAGGTGCAGACGAAGTGTTAGCTTTCAATGAATCTTAAAACATGTCAACTTCAGTTGACTTTTATGGATCAGTAGCTGAGTTGCAGTGGAGGGATAATTCAGCAAGGTAGAATAAAAGGTTTTCACTTTTTCAGCACAGAAGAATCAAGCACCTTACAAAAATAATGAGTAATGCTATTTATATGTGATTAATTAGGTAAAAGCGACGACAGGACAGCATAGACAGATGTGAAAGTAGACGACGTCAAAATTTTGACTTGCGGATGCTGAGTTTCAATGTACTAAGCACTATCCAAGTTGCATCTTCAACTTCCACCCTGTGTGCTTAGCATAGACTTTTTTTTTGCCATGGACCTCACTCCACTATAAATTTACTCTTCATGCAATGATTCATCAGTTATTAATTTACTATAGCTAGTTTACTGCCCCTATCACCATCATTAGCGTTACAGTGAGAATGGGCTAAACATAAGGCTGCACTGTCAGCTTCCAGGAAATAGCCAAGCTCAACTTGTCTCTATGCACATAAGAATGACGCAAGCTGTACTATTGTTCTCACTTATTTAACAATGACTTCCTAAAAGATCTGATAAAGGCATGTTTGGAAGTGCTCTATACAAATTTCAGAGGTAGTGAAGTTTGTGATTCAGGGGCATCGCTTTGATTATTATTTTAAAAGAAGCCTGAGGTTTGTTTTCAATTTTATAAAACTAATTTTCCTGTAAAATAGTATACTCTCCAAATTTGAAATATGAAATGATATAATTAACCATATCCTTTAAAAAACAAAGCAACTCCATTCTGCCTGCGGAGGTGATTTGGTGGCTGGGCTATATACTTCTTTCCAAAAAGACACCAAAGGCACAGATGGTTCTCAAGTCTACTTGGAAAGCATGGGAAATGATGGCTTGTTTCTCAAAAAAAAAAGGAAAATGATGGCTTGTCGGCATCTAAAGATGGTACTGCTTAAGCAACTCTGAGAAAGCAAACCAAGACCAGGAAGCGAGGCTAGCTCAACTAGTTAGGTGAGAGGTGTGGCAATACACCCAACCACCTAGGTTCAAGTCCCCTATTGAACTGAATTTGGATGCCTATTTTTCTTCTTAATGAAAAACCACCTAGTTCCTCCTATGTTGGATCTCGTTTTTTTAAAGTAAACCAAGACCTTCTCAAGCGGAGAGCAGCTTCAAGAACACTTATGTTCCAAATTGTAGTTCACTTTGGCTTTTTCTAAGTCATTTTTCTCTAAATTTGACCAAGTTTATAGAAATTGTATCAACATTTACAATATCAAATCAGTTTCATTAGATTCTCCATGAAATATGATTTGATAGTGCGCTTATTTGAAATCATACTGTGCACAGAGACATATATTAACATCTACTTCCTTCGTCCTAGTATATAAGGCATAAAATCATAATATTAACATATTCTGGGACGGAGGGAGTAGATGTTAATATATTTTTCAAGAAACTTGATCAAAGTTAGATAAGTTTGACTTAGAACAAACTCAAGGTGAACTATAATTAGGATGAGAGGAAGTATATAAAATCAGAATAA
This sequence comes from Miscanthus floridulus, assembly GCF_019320115.1. Taxonomy (NCBI): domain Eukaryota; kingdom Viridiplantae; phylum Streptophyta; class Magnoliopsida; order Poales; family Poaceae; genus Miscanthus; species Miscanthus floridulus. The sequence goes on from NC_089585.1 coordinate 8,898,720, forward strand.
AATAATGTGATTAATTCAGATGTCAACTACTACAGTGGTGTGAGGAAACCAAAGATGATTCGGTCACACCAACGTTTTGTCCAACGAGGATAAAATCGTAAGGGTTGCACACCTCTGTTGTCAGCAATTAAACAGTTAAAATGTCAACCCTGGATTTGTAATGTGTGAACACTTGCATAGGCAGCTTGGGCTGTGACAATATTGTACGGCAAGTCAGGAGACTTCTCTTATCTCCGGTGACAATACATGTTTGACAATTGACATTGTAACAGGATACATTACACTTCATAATTGTGTGAGGATCCAGGTTGTATTCATACTGAAGCATGACTGTAACTTCGGGATGTCCTCATGGTCTCATGGAAAAGAACAAACAATAATTCAGTCCGAAGTGAGTAGTATGCTGATTAACGACAACCAATCAGCACTTATCATTATGGCCCGTAGTTTCTTCTTTCTGATCAGTTCCTCCAAAAACATCTACTGATCAGTTAAAAAGCTGTTAAACTACTGAAGAGGCAGGTAAGATGTTAGTTCCCCATCTAGGAAGAGATGTATTTGAAAGCAACTGCCTTTCTGCTAAATACCTTATACTCTCCTTGTGAACAGAGGCAGGTAACGATGTTATTTCCGCTAGATGTATGATGCATAGCACATGCATTTGTTGCAGTAGGGTTGCTTCTTGAGCTGCAATAAAAGCTTAAGTGGTGACATTATTGTCAGAAAAAGCATCAAATAGCAGCAATATATGTGCTACTGGACCTCTACCGACTTTCAATTGCATTGCATCGACAGCGGCTTCAGCAAATTGTTTTTTTCGCTATTAAATTTGCCCACCAGTAGAACCGTGTGTTCAAGAAAAAATTGCTCACTACATTTCAATGATAAAAATAAGGATGTGGAAAGTAATTGTTTGCATCTGGAAAGACCAGAAGAGGGATTAGAGAGTAGAATTAGGAATGATTAGAGGAGAAGAACGACTTTCTTAGGATTAGCAGCACCTTAGAGAGTAGGGGGTGGTGGCAGCGGACTGCACCGGCCAAGTCCAGGCACAGGGAGGGCCGCATGTCCGCTGGCGGCTCAAGCATAGGGACGCTAGAGAGATTTAGGGTTTTACCCCTAGATTTAGTGGACAAATACAGCCTCAAACATCTGTCCGCTTGCCAAATCCATTGTGCTAGTGCCTAATAACTTGATCTAATTTAATCTACTCGACACTTTGACAATGCCGACCAGGAGCCAGGCCCGGTACTAAGATTTTGGTGACCTGGAGCGAAACTAAAAATACAGACCCTTTTACTATAAACATCAAAATAATCGTAAATATATATAAAGATACATAGATGTATAAAAATTACCAATAAACACTTACAGTGCATAACAACAATATTCATATCAAACAATTTGTACGTGTCACATCAGAAATTTCCTCTAAAATTTCTAACAATTCATAGATAAGTAACTACGCTACATATTGTGTGAATGCATTGATCCACTAGACTTTGGACTAAGAGTCAAGACCGCTGATAGGCTACTTTCGTGCCAACCCGGGAATGAGTAGGACTGAATCACACTAACATATAAGGACTGCAGATACAGAAAAATAGGGAGGGGGGAGTACAAACAGGGGCCTACATAACCTATTCAGCTGACAAGCACTTTCCTTGTTCTCATTGCTTATTACTATAAGCGGTTCCAGTCTTTCCAGTTGAAGTAATGATGACCAGCAGGTTAACGATAATCAATGCAGGCCTTGAGGCCCAGTTATCTATGTACAGATTTCCATTTGGTCGCCTTCCTTTCAGGAATATATATGTATGCAGAACTCATGTTCTCCAAGAAGCCAAGGCATCCTCACAAGCATAGGAGTTCAATGATCCAAAATTCTTGGGCCCATATATGTTGATCCAACAAGATAAAAATCTCGTGGTGGCTCGCTCTCCTCCAGCCATTCATATCTGTCACCTCCAGGCAATATAGTTGAGCCTGCAATGCACCTTTTCAAGTTAGCCGCCAATAGTTTAGTTTTCTTCTAGTACGCTTACAAGTTACAATGTATAATATGATCAAAATTAAACTTAAGGTGTAAGTGGACAATATTAAGAGTACAGTCTTAGCATTTTCAGTTGGGTAGGAGCCTGATGATTTAGAAACAAACAAGGGCATGATGCTTGTTTAACTAACAGAGTATTTTATGGGATTGCAATCATATAATTTCACGGGGCAGATATACGTAGATTTAATAGAAGGGGCAGTACGTGTATAAGGATATGCGTATAAATATCTGATTTGTTCTATACCCACAGTTTAATTTTTATATACATATTTTTGGGAACAAGGATAAGTATGCTGAAGCAAAAGGCATAAACATATTATGTCGAGGCAAACAGTTGCTTTACATAACAACAATATTCCAATACTGTAAGTACTAATATATCAGCCATTTAACTCAGGTAAAAATCTTACCAACAGAAATTGCAGACGAAGAGACATTGTAGTACTGGCAGTGCCTTCCACTACCATCATCATATGGAGGGCCAAGGACATCAAGCACTGCACAAGCATTTTGTGCAGTAAAGCAATGCATATTACCACCATCTTCTGGATATAGTACCAATGTTTCATGAGGTGCAGTCAAGATGCCATCAACCTTCACCTTTGCCAAACGTGGTCCTTGCAATTGAACATCTATGATCAAAGGAGAGAGAAAAGAAAAGGCAATTAAACCCTAAAAAAAAGGCAATTTGTTAAGCTATGTGTGAGAGTGTTAAGCTTAGGGAAACGAACCAACAATACCAGGTGTATCTTGTTGAGCAGCAGCCCAGTCATAAGATTTTATATGCATGGCACCAAACAAAAGCTTGCTGAACACAGTCATGCCAGGGTGATTATGGAGAGGAATGACACCCCTTGAAGGCAAACAAAAGATGCCAATCTGTACAAATAAATACAGCCATATGTACACCTTAGCTTACAAATGTGACAGCTTCAACAATATGGTAAATTATCAAGAACTGTTGTTAGTAGTGGTTAAGCATACCGAGAAAGCTTCACACTTGTATAGGTGCAAGTAAGTGATTTTTGGAGTACCATGGGCGTCAACACGTCGGAAATATGACATGTTGGATGTTAGACGAACATCTGCTGCTGTGATACTATCTGCAGGACATAAATGGTGAAACAAATATCAGCAAAATCGAAATTCGTTTTCATTAGGTGTAACATGATTGCATTGGCGGTCTCTCAAGGATACGAATACCCGTTAGAGAGCATGGGTCTTTGAAATATGAAGGTCTAACACATGTATGAAACTTGTAGTGCACCTCTCATAATTGTAGTTGCAGACCTATGGCAATGAGGTACAGAAGTTGCCACATGTCGGCATGAAACAAAATAGATTGAGGTGAGTTTTAACTGGAACTTGACTAGAAAAAGATGAGTTATATCATTATGAATATGTGCTAAACTCAGCATGAAAAAATATTTTACTTGTGGGACTCAAAGAAGAGCCGTGTTAGCTCGTATGCAAGGACTCATACTAATTAGCTGCACGATAGATCATAGAACTAAAGATAGTCCAATCACTATCAGAAACCGGCACTTTGCCGAGTGCCTGCAGCACTCGGTAAAGCCTGAAATACACTCGGCAAAGCCTTTGCCAAGTGCCACACTCGACAAAGGGCACTCAGCAAAAAATTAATCGGCAAAGAAGCCTTTGCAGAGCCTTTGCCGAGTGCCGGATGCCGGAAAAGCACTCGGCAAAGATTTACACTTGGCAAAATGAAAATATGAAAAAACCCAAAAATAATAGCAATTTTTTTCCAGGGAGGCCGTCACCGGCCAGCGCCCGTCCGTCTCCATCGAAGTCACTGCATTTTTCGCGCAAAATTCGCGGCTAACGCGGCCGACGGGATTCAAACTCACGACCTCTCCCTCGCGTGTCTGCTGCTCTACCACTGCACTACACTGTCACTTGTGTCTAGATTCCGTTATCTATCCTCATATATTATACTAAACCGAGAGTAAATTGCTTGTTTGAGACCCTAAACAAATTCAAATCAAAAAGTGGTCAACTACAAAGTTTCATAACTTTTCGAGATCTACAATTTTCATTTAGGAAGTTTTTCCATCCGAAGTCATTTGAAAAATTCGAATTTCAAATTTGAGAGATTCAAACGTAGTTTTGCATGATAAGATGATTTCAAATCAAAAAGTTATCAACTACATAGTTTCATAACTTTTGGAGATCTACAATTTTCATTTAGGAAGTTTTTCCATCCGAGGTCTTTTGAAAAATTCAAATTTTAAAATTTTCAAATTCAAACGTCGTTTTTGCATGACAAGATGATTTCAAATCAAAATGTTGCCAACTACAAAATTTCATAACTTCTCAAGATCTACAAAGTTTATTTTGGTCATTTGTTCATCCGACATAGTGATAGTAATATTGTTCACAAATCTTATATATCTCTCTTCTACTTTTACGAAACTAATACGAGAGATATGAGAGAGATGTAGATTTTATGAACAATGTTATTGTCGCTTTGTCAAATGAAGAAATGACCAAAATAAACTTTGTAGATCTCAAGAAGTTATATAACTTTGTAGTTGAAAAGTTTTTCATTTGAATTCATTTAGGGCCTCAAAAAATGCTTTGAAAAAATGATTTGCCGACGGCCAAAAAAAATGCACACGGCAAAATGCCTCTTTGCCGAGTGTCAAAACAAAGGCACTCGGCAAAGACGCATTTTGCCGAGTGCCAAAAAATGGCACTCGACAAAATACATCTTTGTCGAGTTGCCGAAAAAAAACACTCAGTAAAGCCATCTTTGTCGAGTGTTTTTTTTTCCGAGTGTATTTTTTATTTGGCACTCGGCAAAGACCGTCTTTGCCGAGTGCCCGATAAAATACACTCAGCAAAGCTTCCGGTACTCGGCAAAGTGCCGGTTTCCAGCCGTGAATATGTGGGATTGGTTGGCATAAAAGGCCTAAGGATACCATTTTAATAAAGTACAGAGACAACAATGCAATGCTTTATCACCAGGTATCTGCAGGATTAACGGTGCAGCTTGTCAGAGATATGCAAGGAGCAATAACTAAAATATAGTGATATGATGTGTGCTAAGGTGTACCCAAAAAGAAAACCAAACAACCAATTAGCATACATGTAGACGTAAACATAACACCATAAGCATCTTTCGCCACAAACATCACGGTAGATCAATGATGAATAAGCAAACATTATCAAAAGGATGGTACAACAACAGCTTCCAGCATTGGCCTCGTCATTCGAGAAATGTGCTCAAACAGACTTGGCAAGTTGCCATTAAGTAACTATTCATGGAGTACCTCGCAAGGTCTTGGTGGCCAAATGAAATAAAAGACAACACTAGCTAGCTAGTGCAGCTCCAAGATGGACGTATAGTACGTCTTGACTGCATCCAACCCCGGCCCCACACAAAACGAGACAATACCAGCAGTTACATCATATGTATGCATAATGCATATACCATGGGCAGTGCTATTCCGATCCATTGGTTGTTTGTTAGTTTACTTGCAGAAAGATTCTCTTCGTGGGAAGAAGCAACGAGTCTAAGTTAGCAACTGCACCGCATGCAGTTCCACGTTTACTAGATGAGTATAGAAAGACCCTCAACATTTTTCTTTTGAGAGGCTGAATAATTGTGATCCTTATTTCCACCAAAGTGTAATTCTCACAAATCAAGCAATCTAGTTGAGGTATCACAGGCCGGATCCATGACGTTCCCCCGCCCAACGATGAACTACGAGTCTACGATCGCATATAATGTGACATGTGGCTGGCTACACAGCTATGACGTCGAATACAAACCACGCATAGTTCACAGCGCACACAGCAGGGCCATGGCCACACGCACAAGGTTACGAGAGTACGATCTCTGGTACTGGAACGACGATGATGTGGACGACAGAAGTCGGGAATCAATCAATTACCTAGAACGGACTTGATCCTCTCGACGCCGGCCGGCGGTGGAACCGCGCCTGGACCAGCTCCGGTAAAGACCTCGAGGCACGCCTCGAAGAGCCGTTGCACGGCGGTGGCGGGCGCGGCCATCGGTTCGGGCGCCCCCTCGCCGCGCCGCGGCCGTCGCTGCCGCCGCCGCCCGTGAGGGCCGGCGTCTCTCGGCGCCCGCCTGCTGTCTTCCAGCTCACGGAGGCCGCCGCTGGACTCCACCCTCATCAAAGCCCTCGCAGTCGCAGGAGTGTGAAGGGCTTGGAGAGAGCTCTGGACGACGGGCCGCCAAAAGTGCAGGCGTTCTGATTGAGCTGGGGAAACTTAGGAGTAGTCGAAGATTTTTATAGTCGAATTCAGTCGAAGGTGGTGAATGGTGACAGGGAGTCTTCTATATTGCGAAATAGTGGTACTGCTTTTTGCTACACAGCCCGGATTGTACCAGCATAATACTCCCTTCAGCCAGATACTACTTCCATTCCCCGGACAGACATGACAAGATCTCTCAAATTATACTTGAACTATTTATTTATTTTATATTATATTACTTATATTTAATCTAATAGTACATTTAACTATCAATCTAACCATATCAAGTTTATTATATAATAATTAAAATTGTTAGCTAAAATTATTGATCAAATCAAAGATTTTAAAGTTTGACTCTTTTTGTGCGCGCCTTATAAAAGAGAATGGAGATTGTATTATTTTAGATTGCGTGCAACTGGTCAGTTTAAATTTTAACTAAAAAAACATCTTGTGTGTAGATTTTAGGCATCTAACTAAGAATGTTATGAGTAGATTTGTTTGAGAAATAGTTTTATAAAAAATATAACTGCATTATATTATAAACACATACAACAACAAAAAGTAGGAGTACTAGTCAAATTATGTACTGACAAGTCAACACCGAAAATGCACATACTCCCTTTGTTCTAAATAGTGGACGCTTTAGCTATAAGACCTAGACAACCATTTGTCCATATTCATATCTAAAGTGTTAATTATTTTGAGATGGGGAGAGTATATGTCAATCTTTTTTTTTCAAAACACAATATGGACATAACATATACTCATAGACACCCACTTCGCTTAAATTATATCCATATAAGCAACTCCAAGAGATTGGACCACATGTCATGAGATTGATGAATGAAGTATACCACAATAATCCACGGAAGAGCAATAATGCCAAGTCTAGTGATTGAATCTATGTGGTAAGTCAGACCATAAACCTAACTAGCTAAACTACACTCAGTTTTCACATACACATCATTAGTATCTAATCCGTTCACAAATAACGGCATTTGATCAAATATAAGTTAAACGTATGAATACTTTAACCATCAATGAAAATTCAAAATATTTGGTTTGGAAACACAAGTCATGCACGTTTGGAAACATTAAAAAAATAGATATTGATCATGTGGAACTTTTGCATCCCAGATATATTGATACATGCCAAAGTGCCCATGTTGTTAGTAAGAGCTTAGTAGCCACAGCCTTTCAGTAACAATGCTTGGTCCGCTTAAGTACCTTCCAAACGAATGACTTCATTAGCCTAAGCCCTAGAAAAATGAGTACTCCGACTGCGTTTTCATCGTCGTATTCTGTTGCCGCTGGTGTACACCAAGGAAAATGGTCAGCTGCCGGCTGTCGGAGAGGAAGACGAAGAGGGACCAAACCAGAGACCATCGCATCAGACATTCCTGTGGGCTGGGCAGGGCAGCCAAAGCCAAACAGCTCTGGAAAACTTGCAGGGGCCTGCTGGGGTCCTTTTCTGCCTTCTGCCTTCTTGTTGCATGCCTATTTTGCCATGTACAATGCAGAGCCAGGATCCACGTGCCCTCTACAAGTATGCTGCCATAGCTCTTGTCGCCTTCCACACAGGATTCCAATGGATAAAAAGGCCTGTGACGATGACCTGTCTGGGCATGTATCAATGCAAGTACTTTTTTTAAGCTAATCGCTTTTGCATTTCTATTTCTTTTATATAGAATTCTTTGCTGCATATAAAGCATAGGGATTGTCTGGTTGTTCCACGAAGCTTTGGAGTTGCAGGCATAAACAAAGATCAAAACAGAGGCGCATTACTCGTAGCTTTAGCATTATCCTCACCAAGTCCAAAGCAACACACACAACACACCCAGCGGTATACTGATCAACACCTGCGGCGCCCACGGTACGGTAGGCTAGGCTTGGTTTGGCCGTGCTAAGGGGGCTACTCGCCGCCTTCTCCGGCTATCTTGTATTGTTTTGAACTCCTTCCCTCTACCCGCTCGCGAAAAAAAGAACCACCTGCGGCGCCCACGGTAACGTAGCCTCTGGTATCACTTCTAGCATCTCGTAGTACCCTGCAGACGTGCACGCATGATGCAAGCACGCCGTGCACCCAGGCCCAGTTGACAGATGCTCATTCTTTTTAACAAGGGGTGCTCACTTCACTTGGCACATATCCTATATACAATATACTGCATAGTCCAGGGGCCAGATGTATGTACTTATTAATCTTCACAAAAGAATTAATCAAAACTGGAACAACTGCAGGAAGCCAAAACTGGAAGCTCTGCAAACTTCTCTCTCTTCAGTCTTGTCATACAATACAAGTTACAACTGCAGGAAGCCAAAACTGGAAGCTCTGCGAGATAGCAGAATTAATCAAAAGTCTTCTTCCTCACTCGTCCTCACTGTCCTCGGATTGCTGGAGCCTCCAGAACCTGGAGACCTCCTTCTCCTTGCCTGGCAAAGATACAGGGGCAAAGTCACGGTAGTGCAACACGCTGCCTTCTGGAGAGCAGCCTGCCATGGCAATCCTGTACCCGTCCACAGCCATGGCTGACACCCTGCTCCGCACGCCCGATCTTGAAGGTTCACCACAGCCCAACGTGTTCAACAAGTCCCCTGTCCGCGTTTCCCAGACATGGACCTGGCCGTCTGACGGCACTCCAGTCACCACCTTGTATTGATCCAAGTGAAGCAATGTCACTGGGCCATCTGATTGCATTTCCGCCACTGTGTTTGGGAGTTCTTGAGCCTTACGGATGTCCCACAGAAGTGCCCTGGTCAACAAACAACAATGAGTAGTAATGCAGGTTTAATGATCTCAATCAAAGCTACAAGGTTAAATGAAGTCCAGCGCTTGCAAGGATTTTGCGAGCTTACTTGTCTTTCGTGCCAGTACATATTAACCATTCAGAAGGCAGCATCTCACAAGAAAGTATTCTATGGTTGTGGAGCGCAAGAACAGAAGCCTTCTTCATTGTCCTCAAGTCAATCACTGTCACTTCAGGTCCAGCGGCGATATAGCAAAGGGATTCATGACATTTCATAGCAATTGGTGGCCCATTTGAGGTGAGGTGAGTACTGCCTACACATGATGATGAACCACTGGAAGGAGCCACCGTGTCCCAAACTTTAACCTGATGCAACATACCAACATGAGAAGAATGTAACATGGTTCCTAAGGAAAAAGGACTTGCATCGGCATCAAACCACTGTCCGAGATGATAAACATACTGCTAAGGTAAAGCCAGTCAAAAAGAAGAGAAGATATGGTCATTGACAAATTTATCTTTAAATTATTTTTTTCTTATTGTGGTTTGCCAGATATATTTGTGACAGATGTCCCAGTACCTTTGAGTCTTTGGAACAGCTCACCAACAGGGAGGACTTGTGCCTGAAAGATAAAAGGAAAGGAAAAGAAGGGTTAAAACTAGAAATTTGTTTTCATGGCCATGTTTGAAGATGTCATAGCATACTATGAGTAGCTTTTCTCCTTCAACATATAATGGTACGTGAAGCAGTGTGAAGTAAGAAACATATGCTGAAGGCAACTATTATGAGAATCAAATTATATGAAAATTAATACTTCAAGCAGAGTGCCAGAACATGTATGTTGTGGATAGCAGCACTATACACATTGTAACAGTATAGTGAACTTCATTCAGATAGTTTGACAGTTCATACGACGCAACAGATAAAAATAACAGTGCCTTTTCATGCCCATGAAATGTTGCTATTAGTGGGTGATTTTTCGCCCTCGTACTCATAGACCATAGGCGAATGGTGCAGTCTTCCCCTCCACTTGCAAGTACTTTAGATTCACCATCCATAAGCAATCTGTCAGCCAGAGCAGTGACAGGCGCTGAATGGCCCTTGTAACAGCGTGAGTAACCCTACGTAAAAAAAATGTTGAAGGCCAATCTAACAGCAGTTCATGTGTCCAATAAGGATAAATGTGAACTAAAAGGCGTGTATGCAATGCACTCAGGGCGTGTTTGGTTTGTGACTGGCAGGCAGATTCTCGTCCAGGCAACGATCGTGACCTCAGGCGGATGAAATCCTACGCCTGGGATTGCTTGCCTGGCCAGGCGTTGCCTGGGAGGCTTGAATCCAAACAAGCCCTCATTCTATGCAAATTGGACATGTTTTAAGTAAAATCAAGTAGAAAAGCTTGTGATAGCCAATCATGAGGGTTTGCATTCATATCACATCACAGTGGGCAAAACCTGTATCAGAGGGGGTAAACCCATACCAGAGGCTAAGAAAGGAAGCTTATATCATAAATAGACGTGGAGATTTGAAAAGGGGAGCAAAAAAATGGAAGCAGTATCCACATTCATCTGTGTACCAGTGGGATTTGGAACTACAATCGTGTCTCGAAAGAAAGAAAAGGTTTAAAATATATTATTTCAAAACCATAGAGGCATAGAACACAGCAGATGTACTATTGTAACTTACGCTGTCCAAAATTCATGCTACTATAAATAATAATAAAGTTCACTATGTTATCCCAATCTTTTGGAAACATGTATATGGGCATTGTTATGCTTTCAAATAGTAGTTTGATACCATGGCAGATCTACAAGCACCTAAGCATACTGGGAAGAGGCTCGAAGCAACTAAGCATACCCTGTAAAAGGTTAATCCTTAAAGGAGGAACAAAAGATATTGTACAAAAGCAAGAGCAGCATGTTAATAGCCTTGTGTGGATTGTGGAAGCACATGGAAGGCTGACAAGTTAAGGTGAGGAAGCACAGCAGCACAACTTTATATAATAGCTACCAGAGCTGGTGCAGAGTGAAGGTCCTCACAATGTTGTAGGAAGAAAAATAAGATCACAGTATACATACAAATACACAACAGAAGCCAGGAATTAAAAGGAAAACAGCATTACAATATGTGAGGTGGATGCAAACTAATCCCACTTTATTTAAGATTTCAAAACAGGGAAGGCTTTCTCGTTGTTGTTTTGTCATTATGGGGATATCCCTTCAAAGCATGTTAAAAATTGCAGATGTTCATAATCAAATGCACATGCTGTAGCCTGTAGGCAAGGAGAGCAGTACCAGTGGGGTACTGTAATGTTGAAATGAGGTACCTTCCAACAAAGACGGATTGTTCTGTCTGTGCTTGAAGTGACTAATGCTTTTTCATTTTTTTTGTGTATCACTTCGAAACAGTGGGGTATCAATCAGAGAAAATAACCTGCACAATTAATAAATAATACTTTAGAGATCTCAACCACTGCTATTTCAGCTATTTAAGGAGTGAATCTAAGTAGCAGTATAGCATTATCTGCATTAGCAGTTTAGCACTGTAGCTGTATTGTAGACACATGGAGAAATTGAGAGACTCGTCATCAACAACAACAACAACAAAGCCTTTAAGTCCCAAACAAATTGAGAGACTCATGATTCAGGGAAAAGGAGAAGTATAAATATAACTATAATATAAGACAGTAAAACATATAACTTTTACTCTCTTGGCCATTGTTTTATAGATGAAATAAAATCAAGGGCTTAATTTTCAACCCTTAATTCTCCGCACAGATTAAGAATAATTATGATTACATGAGAGTGAGCAATACTGCAACAGTTATTTGTTTTTCAGTTACCTCAGACAAGTGATCCTTGCACTATGATTCCTGTGGATTTCCGCCATTTCAGTTTCTGGCCAATTATTATTCAGTTTTTTGGTTGCTGGACCCTGCAAAGAAGAAATTACACATCGTGTGTAGGTTCAGACAAAAAAAAGGGTTATATTTCAACTCACTGGACAAAACCAGATGGAGTTCCTATCCAGCATTAGATGGCTTGGTGTTGTTTCCGCAGGATCTAAGTAATAAAGAACTGATATGGGGTCACCAAATTTAATCTGATGTATTTCAGTGTGCCTATGGATGTATAGTTCTCTTAGCCCCAAAGCATCACAAGGCACTTTCTCAAATGGCCATTGATCCCTGAATGTTTAATAAATAATTATGCGAAATAAATATAAGTAGGCTATAAGATGAACATAGCAATTTTTATCAGCAACAACAAAGCCTTCCATTCCCAAGCAAGTTGGGGTAGGCTACAGATGAGACCCAACAAGAGACAAACAATGAGGATATAAAATCAAGCGGTATAGATAGGTTGATTTGCTATGAGTGATGCACCCCCAACGGTTTTCTTGAAAACATATGTCACTATCAAATTTCATGTGTCTTAGCATTAAAAGTAAACCATGTGCATAGTCATTAAAAATAACATCTCAACCCCTGGACAGAATTACATAATCCATTTGACATTGTTCACTGCTAATTTGAAGCTTCAACATCCTAATTTGTCATGGAAGACAGCACTGCCGTTGTCATTCCCTGTCCCCAACATATAGGCACTTCGCAACGACACTCAAAATGCATGCTCACTTGGTCAGCGCTGAGAGACACCAAAAAAATTGATCTTGTTCTGGCACTACAAAATTGTGTACATTTGCCGAAGGTTAGAGTTGTGTTCTAAAAATAAAGATCATATTAGGACACTTTGTGTAATTCTGTAGTGTCCAGCAGCAAAGATCATGTCTCATGGAAAAAATCACGGGATTGTGCAACACAGAATTCCAACTTAATTGCTCAAAGAAGGCACTTGCTAATCATGAATAAATCACAAGTTTCACAAGGATGACCCTCTACAGAATGTGGAATTGAAAGATTTGTCCCACTACATTTTACGAACTGCAAATTAGGGAGCTTTAGAATAAAAGCCGATCCGAACAACTAAAAATTAAGGAACCCAAATGATTGTCCTCCCCTCCATGTTTACGCTTTCCTAGGCCCAGCTGCCACCAGAACAACTAGCATAGGACCCGGAAGTAACAAAACTCTGTCCAAGATTCAACCCTGCTCCATCTCCCAAGTCCAAATACCCATCACCGATAACCCAAGAGGAAAACTATTGCGCCCTAAATTTTGCCCTAGGCGAAGGCAAACGCGCAACTAGATGTACCAGCGGATGAGGAATCCCAGATTCTGAATCATACAAGAGGGAAGCGTTAGAGTCACGACCTGAAGAGGCGGTACCAGACCGCGTCGCAGTAGGCGGCGGCGCGCAGGGAGCGGCAGGACATGGAGAGGCTGGCGACGTCGCGGGCGCCGAGGTAGCCGGCGCAGTGAGCCAGCACGTCGCCATCAAGGTCGGCGAGCGTCCGCACAGGCGGCGCCGACATCGCCGGCGAGGAGAACACTGGGCCTGTACAACAGTGGGCCGGTGGCCACAGTTCCAGGCGGCGCGGCGAAGGAAGAGGAGGGTTTTATCTGCCATTAAAAAAGTTTACAATCGTCGACGAGCACTTAAAAAGTTTAAGTTTTTATAGGTGTCATTGCTCTATTTTTTTTTTCTTACGAGCCATTCCATTTACTTTCTATTTATTTTTAAACATTTAGGAGCTCTGCCACGTGGATCCGACCAGTAAAAATATCCAAATACCCTTCTCTCCTAACTTACCCCTCACGGTCACGGTAACTCGACAGTTGTTCGATTTCAGCCATCCGAAGACCATCCAACGGCCCAAACGAACCGATCTCCGGCGTGGCGCTGTCGTCGTGATCTTAGATGAGCAGGTAGTGGAGGAGGAAGGGCTCCTGATGCTCCCGCAGCAGATCCGAGAGACGCGTGACGGCGGTGCAGCAGTTGGTGGCCATTGGAGCCTTGGAGGCAACGGAAGAGCTCCTGGCGTCGTGGTCTTAGAGGAGCAGTGGAGGAGGAGAAAGTGCAAACCGCGTGGCAGGCCGTGGCAGCTACCAGCTAGTGAACGAGGGCACAGGGCAGCCATCTCGTTCTCGTCTCTAGTGGTAGTGGCTGCTCGCTAGAAGGCCTCGCCGGAGAAGACAAGGCGTTGGCATCGTGTTACAGTGAAAATTAGTGCACCGTCGGAGGTTGAAGACGAGGGCAGCCAAGTTATTTCTCCCATTCTCCCTCTCCATAAATCTAAGAAATTAATAAAATATTAGAGCATGTCTAAGAGTTTATCAAATTTTACTTGGCAAATCTTGTGATTTGCCAACTCCCAAAATTATATGCCAAGTAAAAAAACAATCCATCTCCAAGAGTTTGGCATTTTTAACTTGGTAAAATAAAAAAAACCGTTAACAAAACGAAGAGGCCCGCTAAGCGAACGAAGAGCCTCGCTAAGCGAACGAAGAGCCCCTCTAAAAAACGAAGAGCCCCGGAAGCCAAGCCGTATACACGCGCGTATATTTACGCGCGCGGAGGGAAGATTTGCCAAGTTGCTATTGATGCCAAGTTGTTTTGCCAAACTGTTGGAGGCTATTTTTTCTTGTTTTGCCAAAATTATATGGATGTCAAGTTGAGATAGCAAGCTCTTAGAGATGCTCTTAGTTACTGTAGGTTTTGGCAAAGAACCTTAAATTTATAATGATATTGGACAAATGTTGCTCGTTGTGGTTTCTATCAGCTTATTATGTATTTTGACAATACCCTTTTGTGCAAAATAAATAAAAAAAACGTACCCAGCGAGTGACGTGGAAGGAAAACGTAACTTTCAGCAAGTTATAGGCTGAGGTAGCTGTCTTTTTTTATCTATGTTAGCTACCGTTAACGTTGTATGATGGAATGACTTATAAGATAAAAGAGTTTAGAGCGGTGATACTTTCGAGAGCCAGAACTTTTTAATAGCTCATATACAATTACAAAAAAAAAAAATTAATGACACACACTTAAAACCCTCAAAGTCCAAACCCACATCACACCCTTCTAAACCCAATCGCAGCACGACTCACGAGCTCATCCTGTTCCTGTCCGTCACCGCCGCTCCACTGCGCCTTTCCTCCCGCCGGAATCCTAAACCCTAGCCAGCGCGAGGCGGCTGCTGCGGCCGAAGACGAGGGGATGGGCACCGGGGGAGGAGACGGGGACAAGGTGGGCCCGGCGCTGCTGGCGCTCGGGCTCGACCAGCGCACCGCCGAGAACGCGCTCGTCAACAACAAGGTCACCACCAACCTCGCCGCCGTCATAGCCGAGGTGAGCCCTCGCAGTCCGCTCACGCTCGCTGCACTGGGTGTCTCGGCGGGTGCTGGGTTTCTTTCGTTGATGCGGAGTTTTGGGTTGTCTGATTTTGATTGTGCTAGCTTGTTGCTGCCTTGCTGGTGTAGGATTTGGTGCTATAATTCTGGATGCAGACTAGCTGCCCAAGTGTTTGATGCACCTTGTATATGTTATATGATGCTTATTCCGTGCTGCCCGATTTAGTCACTCTAAGCTCCGATCGTTATTAAACTGTAGCGTGTAATTTTTGGTTCCTCATTCTGCAAGTCTGCTACCCACTTCACAGCCACTTCTCAAGTTCTATCGCAGCTTCATTTTGTCCACGCTGGCTTAATTTCGTCACTTTTGTTTCTGTGATCAGCTTGATGCTCCGTCAAAAGTTACATACATAGGAATTCAGACTTTATATGGCTACTTGTTACTGTCCGTCTCTCAATTGACTTATCCTAATCCTAGGTTAAACCTCGCTGTTATCTAATTATTATTTTAACATTTTGTTACACCGTCGATCTCTTCAAAATGTGCTGCCTTCTCCCCTTTAATTAACTGATCTTGTTTGCCTGTCGACAGGCTGGTATAAAGGAATGCGACAAGTCAGTTGGCAATCTGCTATATGCAGTAAACACCTATACCAATGAATCATGAGAAATGTGTAAGTTGAGGATTTTTCATGTGTAACTCAACTTGCTCATGGTTGAAACAGGTCGCCACCAAGTACCCAACTTATGCACTTGTTCATCGCCCTGTCCTTATTAGCTATGTCTTGTCAACAAAGGTAGACCCTTTACCCCCTTTTCATTCTTGACTTCTGTGAGTTGATTTTGCGGGTGCCGACAAAGTGTTTTTCTTGTTTCACCACTCATTGCCTTGATGATCTAAACATGAAAATTCCCCTTTTCAGATAAAGAACCCTGCACAGCTAGATGCTGCTCTGTCATTTCTTACTAATACTGGTCCTGATTCTCTAGATGTGGGCAAATTTGAAGAAGCATGTGGTGTAGGTATGTTTCCTTTGAATGGCTTGTATCAATATGCTTCTTTATATTCCATGCCATGCATAGTTCTTAGAATTTTCTGATACGTCGCTTGGCTTATCTGTTCTTTTGGTACAAGGAAAAGTATTTGCTAAGCTCTCAGGAAATAGTTTATTCTTAGTCTATCGGCCCATTTCATCTGAAAATTATCGATGCTAAGAGAATATTGACTGTCGGACAAGAAATAGACACTACTTTTGTTAACAGTTTACCCTCAGTCCATATCACTTGGCCATCTTATAACTGTGCCTGCAGGTGTGGTTGTTTCTATTGAGGAAATTAAATCTACTGTTACTGACGTTCTTGAGGAGAATATGGAAGCTATAAGGGAGTAGTGGTATCACATAAATGGTTTGGTCTCTGATTCAACTCGCATGATAAATTGCAAGCAATTTTATGAACGAAAATCCACAATATGCTTACAGTTTTATATCCTATTGAATGTATAATAACTATGCTCATAGTTCTTAGTTTAGTAATTTACTGATGGATGATTGTTGAACCTAATACTTAATCCTGTCCTTTTGGCTTTTCTTCAGTTGGTATGCTATGCGGACTGGTTAGGAAGAGACACCCCTGGGGTGATGCTAAGGCGATAAAGGTGCAAAGCAATTATCTATACAAACCACACGATTTGTTTTGGTTGTCTTTTAGTTGTTTTGAATATCTGAATATTCTGCTTGTACAGGAGGAAATTGACAAGAGGCTTGTAGAAATCCTAGGTCCGAAGACAGAAGCTGACAATATAAAACCAGTGAAAAAGAAGAAGGAAAAACCAGCAAAAGTTGAGGTCGGCAATCATATGTACCATTCAAGTTTAAACTAGTGCAGTTTTATTTATTGGACCACTTAGTTATGGTTTCTGTAAAATGCAGGAGAAAAAAGTTGCAGTTGCCACTGCTGCACCACCAACTGAGGAGGAATTGAACCCATATACTATATTTCCCCAACCAGAGGAAAACTTTAAGGTATGCTCCACTATTCTCTGACATACAAGTCATAGTTGTGGCACTCAGGCACATTGATTAGTTCGTTGATTTGTTTCTTGTTTTCATCATATAATAAGATTTGTTCAGTGATTCTAAATTTCTGATATCTTTTTGTGATTCTAGGTTCATACAGAAATATTTTACAGCGTTGGGAACATATGGAGAGCACATAACACAAAAGAAATTTTAGAAAAACATCTTAAGGCAACTGGAGGAAAAGTCATGACCCGTTTTCCACCGGAACCTAATGGATATCTTCATATTGGTCATGCCAAGGTTTTCATAATCTCCTTCATGAATGCATTTCCTTGCACACCAAATTTTTAAAATTGATGTATATGCTTACAAGCTTCATCACACAGGCTATGTTTATTGATTTTGGTCTGGCTAAGGAGCGAAATGGCCATTGCTACCTTAGGTAATAAGATTTCTTTTGGGAATGGTTTGCTCTAGCTAACATACCTTTCTACAAGCATTCATGGCTGTTAATGCTGCTTTAGGTTAATCTTCGGTGTAGTTGGAGTATAAAATAAATTAGAAGAGTTTTCCTTTTATTTTTGTTTCCTCCTAATCTTCTGTTGGTAGGTCTTGGAAATTTTTGCTTGTCTTCATGTCTTGTTTATACGATATTTATTTACCCCTACACTCCTGTGAGACTTGTGCTCAGTTCTGCTTGATTTGTTTTAAGACATTGTTATTACTGCAGTTCTTTTTCATTACCGTTTGTTTATTTGAACAACAGGTTTGATGACACAAATCCGGAAGCTGAAAAGAAAGAATACATAGACCACATTCAGGAAATTGCCCATTGGATGGGATGGGAGCCCTACAAAGTAACATACACGAGTGACTATTTCCAAGCTCTGTATGAGCATGCTGTTGAGTTAATACGAAAAGGGCTAGCCTATGTGGATCACCAGGTACATTTCACCTCACCTGTTCATTATCTGCTCCAGCAGTGATTGAAGTGCACATACCTGTGGTACCATGGAAAGAAGAATATTGATGTTGAGTCCTTGAGAAATAGGCGATTTTTGGTTCCCGCAGTGCCTCCTCAAATTTCTGTGACATCGAATGTTTGGACACATGGAGTATTAAATATAAACTAATTACGAAACTAATTACACAACTTGCGACTAATTTACGAGACGAATCTTTTAAGCCTAATTAGTCCATGATTTGACAACGTGGTGCTACAGGAAACATGTGCTAATGATATATTAATTAGGCTTAAAAAATCATCTCGCAAATTAGCCTTCATCTATGTAATTGGTTTTGTAATTACTATATATTTAATGCTCCTTATTAATATATAAACATTCAATGTGACATGAATTTTAGGAACAACTAAAGAAACAAACACTCTCATAAAATGCCTGCATGCTGACATGTATATAATTACCAGACTGCAGAAGAAATCAAGGAGTACAGGGAAAAGAAGATGAAACCATCACAAGTCTATCTCAAATAGTTTGACTCAGTAGTTACTAAGGGCGGGCCTGGTGCAAGCGGTAGAGTCTTACCGTCTGTGACCGGAAGGTTCTAAGTTCGAGTTGCGGTCTTCTCGCATTGCACAGGCGAGGGCAAGGCTTGCCACTGACACCCTTTCTTAGATCCCACACAGTGCGAGAGCTCTCTGCACTGGGTACCTCAAGAAGAGGTTGAAATCATCACATCGAAAGTCGACCACTAAATGAAGAGGTCAAAATTACCACGTCAAAAAGTCAACAACTATTTTTCAAGATAACCATATCAACCGCCAAGTTTCGAAGTATTTGATAGAACATATTCACAATGACTCTTCGCTAGCAGTCTAGCACCAGACATACATAATGGAGGTCGGAAGAGGCCTATTTAATGCATCATTGTCTTCACTACCTCGTCAATATCACCAGTAAATAAATAAGTATGTAGTCCTGATGAAACTCCACTGGCGTAGTCAGACTATTGACTAATTATAATAGAAAATGAGAGCTCCTACTAGCAAATAAGCACCAAAATAAGCTCATCGAAATTCAAGCAATTTCAAGCTAGCTACCATAAGATAGAACATGATTTTAGAAAAAACCTAAAAGTAGTTTCATAATTTTCCTTTGTAAAACAAATTTATGTGAATTTTCTAAGGTTAAACCAGATTTTAGGATAAATATTTGGATAAAATTTTGAATTTTTTTCTTTTTAAGGGGAACTTTTGAAAATTTATTCTGTGATTTTTTGATATTTTTTAAAAATAATATTTTTAGTCCAATACCTCCCTAAACTTTCAACTTAGTTCGAAATTAGTTGAGAAAGGTAAATTGATTTTCTTTTTCTCTAGCTTATCGAGGGAGGGTTCGAGGCATGGCACGGCCCAAAAATTCATCGCGCCGAGCCCTGATTTGAGTCGTGCTGCAGACAGCCCTAAAATAATACGACGTCGATATAAGCTGTTTTAATTATTGAGTTTCTACAATTTGTGCCTAATATTTCTTTGTTCCATATAAAATTGTTGTGCAATACAACAACGGCACTCCTAGCGCCCGGACGCCCGGATTCAGGGCCACGTCCGGACGTACCTTTGGTCCCGTCCAAGTGTCCTGCCCCCAAGCACGAAACCACGCCCCTGCTGCCCCTGAAACAGTAGACTCATTTCGATCCCCGACCAAAACAACGGAACACCTAGCGCCCCGCCGCCACATGGAACAGTAGACTCGTTCCATCCCGCCATCCCACCGCGCTGCCCCGTCCCCCCTGCCATCCCGTCACACCGCCCATCCCCCGCCGTGCCCACGCTAGGTGCGTCGTATCCTCATCGCGCGCTCTCATCCTCATCGTGACGGTAACAACAGAACAAAGCTACTGCAATACGAGATGCAACATCAGAAAATATAAACTAATACAACAAAAAATATTATTTGTTGCAACATCGTAACAAGGTTACTGCAACAAAATAAAACAAAAGCGCAAATGAGAGAAATCAACATAAAAAAAGATTAATGCAACAAAGAAAAATTACTTGTTGCAACAGCAAAACAAAGCTACTGCAACAACAAGAAACAAAGCACAATGCGAGATACAACATCAGAAAAAAGACTAATGCAACAAAGAAAAAATACTTATTACAATAGCAAAATAACAATACTGCAACAACAGTAACAAAGCGCAATGCGAGATGCAACATCAGAAAAAAGAGACTAATACAGCAAAGGAATATTACTTGTTGCAACAGCAAAACAAGGCTACTGCAACAGAGCTCGCCGGAACCCTAGCCACCGCAGCGTTCCTCAGAGCCAGATTCGGAGGAGGAGAGCTCAGATCCAGAGGCGGAGGTGGAGGGGGAGGGCTCAGATCCACCTACCTCGCCGGAAGCTGCCGTCGTCGCCCTCCTCTCCGGTGGCATGGAGGTCACGGAGGCAGGAAGGGGTAGCTCGCCGGAAGCCGCCGTCGTCGCCCTCCTCTCTGGTGGCATGGAGGTCGTGGAGGGAGGGAGGGGAGGGGAGGCTCGCCGGAAGCCACCGTCGTCGCCCTCCTCTCCGGTGACATGGAGGTCGCGGAGGGAGGGGCGACGGCGCGCGAGCGCTGCGTGCCAGCAGCAGGAGAATGGAGGAGCGGGCGAGCAGAGCAAGGTGCGATCGGTCGAGCAGAGCGAGCGAGCAAAGTGGAGGAGCGGGAGGAGGACGTGGGCGAGCAGAACAAGACACGGTCGGATAAGGCGAGGCACAGTCGGTCACGTCGTGCGGGGTCCGTCCGGGCCCGCACAGTTGCAATATCGATACAACAAAGATCATCAAACAACCGAAAAATGGACAGTATACCCTTTTTATTGTCTCAGTCTCGTATCAAATGGTACAAATTAAGATCGAATATGCTGTCTAAAGTAGTACTGTATTGACCAAGATATAAAGTGACAAATAAATACAACCAAAATTAACAACATTAACCAAACAGAAGCATCTTTATGTCACCATTCATCTCAGTTTCCCCGTTTCATCATCGATCAGCTGTATGATAAGGAACAACACAAGTTCAGGGCAGGTCTTCCTTCATGCCACGGGCGAACTCCTCAGAGTGCTCCTTGGTGACGCAGCTGGCGAGCATCCTGGTGCCGTCCAGCGGGAGCGGCGCCTTGAGGAAGACGACGGAGGCGATGAAGTCATTGTTGACGAGCGGGCCGGCGAACATGGGGGGGCCAAAACCGTAGTCCACCTCAGAGAAGCCGAGCTTGCTCCAGTCGGAGACATAGATGGACTCGTAGTTGAAGGTCATCTGGAACGGGTCCTGGTCCGTCTCCTCCTTGGCGAAGCGGAAGAACTCGACGGCCATCCTGTCCTTGGCCTCCCGGATCATGTCGACGACCTCCATGATGGAGGAGGCGAGCACCTTCTCGGCCGGCGCGGACATCTTCACGGGGAAGATGGAGTTGCCGTAGTAACCCCTGTCGAGCTTGAGCAGGTGGCGGACGCTGGCGAAGAAGCAGAGCTTGACCTCGGTGGCGGGGTCCAGGGCGAGCGCCCGGGTGCGGCACTGCCAGAGCTTGGCCGTGAGCACGTCGAAGCCCGAGCAGAACTTGCCGCTGTGCGCCTTGTACTGCCTCTTGAGGTCGTCGATGTAGGGCGTGGGGAAGTCGAGCACCACGTAGTCCAGCGCCAGCACGGGGAGCTCCGGGAGCGGGCCCGGCTTGATGTTCGGGTTGGGGAACTTCTCCCGGTGCCACACGGGCAGCACCTTGGGCTCCGTCAGCCCCCGCGCCATGTCCCCCACGGCGTTGATGAACTGCGCCGCGCCCATGCCGTCTGCCGACGCGTGGTTGAACCGCAGGCCCATCACGAACCCGCCGCAGGTGAACTTTGTGATCTGAGACCATGCAATGCAATAGTGTCATTCAGCGCTGAGCCTGGAGCCAGGCAATGGCATTTGGTACTAGGAGTTTGTATTGTAAGAAATTTTTTGCTTGCAAGTTGCAACTTCAGCTAAGTTCATGTAGTAAATCATACCTGTTGCTCGAGATCTAAGGCATTATTAAACGGTGACCGTCTCCGACAACCGTTACTCAAAATACAAGACTCATTTTACGTTTAGGTAGCGCTATAGGCAAAGAGTTCAATATCTATTTTTGATCTTCAACAACCAGACTCAAAAAAGAACTCTTTCTATAAATGGGTCTTTCTCCATGTTATCTTTGTCAAATCTGAAGGGCGCAGCGTAACCATCTCTCGGTGGCAATCAGTCACACACAACAGTAAAGAAAGAGTATGTAATCGGTGGCGACCAGTCGCAACAGTAAAAGGTGTACCTGCGAAAGATCTATACGAGCGGTCTCACACATGACATGACACAGCTCTTACCCAGGGGTGTTTAGTTCCCCCAATTTCCAGAATTTGGTACTATGCAAAAAGAAGATTCCTCGTCACATCAAATTTACGATACATGCATGGAGTACTAAATATTGACGAAATAAAAAACTAATTACACAGTTTGGTTGTACTTTACGAGACGAACGTTTTAAGCCTAATTAATCAACGTTTGGACAATTATTACCAAATACAAACGAAATGCTATAGTAGTTACTGTGGCTACAGTAACTCTGCCGCGCGCCGATTCCGCGCCGAACTAAACGAGGGCCCAACTACCCCAAAGCAAAGCTGTCGGTGGGCCGTGGACAAAAGCAGGAAAGAGGCCAAGCCTTGGCTCAAAAGCAACATACACGTACGAGTAAACTACCGCTTAGTATCTGGCAACGACAACAACCGGTCGGCTACTGGTCATGCCCGGTCGGCATCACCACAGGTACAGTTTGTGCGTTATGGCTAGATGATCACTACCGCTACCAACATCTACTACCATATGGCAATTGGAGCGTCGTGGTCAGAGCATGACGAGTTGGGTACGCCTCTCCCGCTCTTGGCGCCTCCGTGGCTCACATCGTGGCGCCGCTTTCGGGCACCGAGTCCGTCCGGCCGCCGTCTACGCCAGTGCGGACCTGCCCACCAGTACCTAGTCCCTCCCCACCCAGGCCCCAGGCCCCGGGCCCATGCGTAACGACACAGCCACACCGCGGAACGGAAGGAAGGCTGGGGTCGAAGTCGCCGCAATGTCACGCTGCCAGTGTTCGGCGGAATTGGCCGCTGTGTTCGGTCGGACGGCAGCCGCATGCGTGGCGTTGGCGTGGTCTACTGGCTATCCACGCTAGTACGCTACAAGTTCTCCTCTGCCCACAGCCCCACCTGACGCCATGCGTGTCCGACGACCTGAAGCCCGGAACGGGGAACACGGACGCGGCTGTTAGGCTGGCCAGTTCGTATTGTTGTTGGTTCATGAAGAAATATTATTGACTGATTTGTATAAGAGAAAAATATTATTCCGACGGCCACGGCCAAGCGAACAGACAGTATTAGAACCGCGCGGATCAGCCTCACGCCCTCACCGCCCGCGTTCAGTACGGGGCCATCTAGCGGCTAGTACTACCAGAGTACCAGTAGCCGTTAATATCCCCTGCATTTTAGCCGACCCCACGCCGCGCTAATTCTAATTTTTGGATTCGATGTGGGGAAAAGAACAGATATTAGGACGGGGGCGCGAGGTGATTATTACGCGACGGCGGGAATCTGGCAGGGTTGGTCCCACTTGCCAGCCTCATCAACCGACACGGTCAACCTCCCCAGATGACCTGGCTTCTGGCTATGGCGAACGCGCCTTCTCTGACCCCGCTGGGCTTTTGACCTGTCGCCCCTGCTGCAGTGCTCCCCAGACCAGATCTACTGCGCGCGCGTGCCCAAGCCCGGATCTGATCCGACGAGCAACGAATCCCTCTCGCGTCGCAGAGCAATCGGCAAGCGAGAGAATGGGATGAGATGAGACGGCCAATACCTGCATCATCATGATGGTGTTGTGCGGCTCGACAGGCCAGCGGTCGTCGCCGGGGTAAGGGACGAGCTCCTCCTTGGGCAGCAGCAGGGGCCGCTCCAGGAACCGCACGTCCTCCAGGCTGCAGTCCGCCTGGGCCTCCGCGAAGTAGACGCCGTCGGCGGTGCACCGGATGGCGGGGCACCCGGCCTGCTCCCCTTCCACGATGCGCCCCGCCAGCGGGTAGAAGAAGGCGAGCGCCTTGCCCAGCGCGGCACGGATCACGGCGGGCGCCGCGTCCGCGCCGGAGCGGAAGATGTGCATCGACTCCACCAGGCCACGGTGCGTCGGGTACCGGTCCACCCACGCCAGCGGCAGCGTCTCCTCGGGCGTCGCTGACGCCGGCTTCACCGGGCCCTCCGAGATCCGCGTCACCTTGAACCCCGCCATGCCTGCTGCCCGACGGCCGACGACGACGATGCTCTGCTCTGGTGGTGCTCTTGGCTTTGGCTTTGTGGGGATGGTGGGAATGGCCGGCTTCGATGAGCTCCGTGAGCTGGGTGGGCTTAAATGGAGGAGCTGGAGCTTGCCTTGCAGGCTGCACAGTGCAGCAGTGGAGTCTGGCGCGTGTGGCGCTGGCAGGCGGGGCCCGCGGGAGAGCGCGTTGAATTTCCGGTGCCGGTTCGGTGGCTGCGACGGCCGAGATCGGCCGCCGGATGCGCGGATCGGATGGATGGATGTTTCACGTACACACGCCGCTTGCCGTACGTTGAGGCAGTCGCAGCTGCGGTTGGATAGGATGTTTCAGATCCGGGCAAAAATCACGTAGGTTCTGGGTGTCACGTAGGGTATTGGATGTTTGATATTAATAAAAATAAATAAATTATAGAATTCGTCGGTAATTCACAAGATAAATTTATTAAATTTAATTAATCTATTATTAGCACATGAGGTTACTGTAGCACCACGTTGCCTAATCATGGGCTAATTAGACTCAAAAGATTTGTCTCGTAAATTAGTCGTAAACTGTATAATTAGTTATTTTTAGTCTATATTTAATATTTTATGTATATGTTCAATATTCAATGGGATATGAAGTAAACTTTTAAGTAGGAACTAAACAAGGGCTCACGTTGGAGTTGCATCTTGCATCAAGCATCATTTCCATCCCGTGGGGCAGGTTCGATCGGGACACCTGTGATTATATTTGAGCCGATTTATGTTTGCTCGGACAAAACATCTTCACTAGATTGGATCAAACGTTGCTGCATTTATTTATTTCATTCAGTTGAAGTCTACGTAGATCTCACAACGGGGACATGCGAGAGAGAGAAATCTTTCGCACTGTAGTTATATTATTAGTGCTAACTTGAACTCCTTGTATTATTTACTTTGGGAGATGCTACAGTGCTCCTCCTTTTTAAAATTGCACGCATCTTAAAGCCCAGCCCGTGCCTGCCTAGACCACACACACCCAACAGAACTCGTCCCCGCCCCTTTCTTCGGACGTTGTAAATCTTGTAGAATCTCGTTTGCTTCTTCTTTATAAATAAATTATTTTTGGATTTATCTTTGTACTCCGTACGTGTCTAGCAAGATTACGTTATTCAGACCTTGTTTAGATTGAGGTTAGGAATCAGTATTTGGCACTGTAGCACTTTCGTTTGTATTTGACAATTATTGTCCAATCATGGCCTAATTAGGCTCAAAATATTCGTCTTGTAATTTACAATCAAACTGTGTAATTAGTTATTTTTTATCTACATTTAATACTCCATATATGTGTCAAAGATTTGATGTGACGGAAAGAAAGTGAAAAAACTTACAATCTAAACTAGGCCTGGGTCTCTGATCTGAATGTAACTGACACCTTGACGCGCTCTCTGAATTTTCTCAAAGCAATCTGTGAATGTAACTGACAGCTTGACTTGACGCACTCTGCTCTGAATTTTCTCAAAGCAAAAGGCTTCAGTTTATCTCATAGAAAAGGCACGAATATTCACTTTTCCATAACTGCATAACGTCCATTCACTTCCTCCAGAATAAGGTGGTGTTTAGTTACCCCTCTTAAATTTTAGTTGTTGTTCCATCGAATGTTGGACATATGTATGGAGTATTAAATATAGACTAATTATGAAACTAATTGTATAGTTTATGATTAATTTGCGAGACGAATCTTTTAAGCCTAATTAGTTCATGATTTGTCAATGTGGTGCTACAGTAAACATGTGCTAATAAAGTATTAATTAGGCTTAAAAAATTCGTCTCGTGGAGTACTGATGGATTATGAAATTTGTTTTTTTATTAGTATCCGAACACCACATGCAACATCCTCTCGACACACTCCTAAATTTTAGTCACAGGATCCAAACATCACATAAAATTTGTCTAGCCCTGCTGTTTATCTGATGAAACTGAGGGCGCGTTTAGATGCAATTTTTTTTGGGTTTCGGCTACTGTAGCACTTTCGTTTGTATTTGGCAATTAGTGTCTAATTATGGACTAATTAGGTTCGAAAGTTTCATCTCGCAATTTCTCACCCAATTGTGCAATTAGTTTTTTTTCATCTACATTTAGTACTCCATGCATGTGCCACAAGATTCGATATGATGGATACTGTGCAAAAAATTTTGGGAACTAAACAGGCCCGGAAGGTTCTGAACACTGTCCATTCAGGCCTGGTTTAGTTCGCGAAATTTAGATTTTGGGTCTACTGTAGCACCTTCGTTTTTATTTGGCAAATAGTGTCCAAACATTGACTAATTAGGCTTAAAACGTTCGTCTCGTAATTTCCCACCAAACTGTGTAATTAGTTTTTCTTTTCGTCTACATTTAATACTCCATGCATGGGCCGCAAACATTCGATGTGACAGATACTGTAGCAACTTTTTGGAAATTGGGTAGCAACTAAACAAGGGCTCAGTAACCCAGAACAACGGATCAATTTCAGTAATGCAGCATACTCCGTACTCCTATCGACTAGGCAGTACTGCTCCTAAGAAAAAAGTATTTAGCACGGGCGCCAAACTCTGCTAAGGTAGCGACGCCATTGACCACTAGCGTATTGTATCTTATTTTTTCATCTTCCTTAGCACCACCTTGAACCAAACATTGGAGCTGACAAAAAGGACACTGGAATCTTCCAATGAAGTCTCTCATTTTGTAACCACGTACGTACTCCCTACGTCCCTAAAGAATATCGTTATGGGTTTCGTATTGGTCAATATTTTTTAAATTTAACTAGTTTTACAGTAAATATTAATATCTCTAAATAAATTTATTACGAAAATATATTTAACGATTTATCTAATTATACTAATTATGCATCATAAATATTAATATTTTTATATATATTTAATTAAAATTAAAAACATTTGACTTCTAAAAAAACAAAAATGACATTTTTTAAGGTACAGAGGGAATAACTAGAGTATAATGCCTGACCACTAGTCGATTTGTGCATACTTTACAACGCGATTGCCTACCTAATGCGCCGAAAGAAAAATAAATAAACCGGGCTTGGCTCCTTTCACAAAGCGTCGGTCTACTACACAACAATGTGTTTTATACAATTTCAACATATAAATTTTTTTACACCATAAGATTAAGATCCAACAACCTCCATCCTTCTTCTACCTTTAGCCTTCTTCTACCTTCAGACAATCACAAGATCATAGATCCACAGATCACAAATCACATATCACATAAAATATTTTTTTTCTATGAAAGAACAAATTACAGAGCGATTGGTTCTATTGCTGCCTGTTCGTCATAGGTCGCGTCGTGGGGCCACCTGACACCTGACATATTACAGAGCGATTCGCGTTCACGTCCTCTCTCTCTCACGGACGCGACCAGCCACCTGACATGACCACGCGCATCGTCTCTCTCTGGCGTTAGCGTTTACTGGCTTGCAGATTTGACGAACACAGATAATCGAGGCAAGGATCCGGTGACTAAAAATCCATGTGTTTTTTTAATGCTAAAACATTGTATAGCATTTCTGTTCACAAATGGCCCGTTCCAGACAGTGGCACGACTCGATCGACGGCAGTGCAATCTATTCCTGCAAGATAACTTGCAAAATTCTTTCTTTTTTCCTTTTCAAAAAAAAATGAGGAAATTTAATAAGGGATGGTTCCGAGGAGAGCATGCATGTATTCAGCCTGTTTGGCTGGTGCTGATACAATCGTATACGATCGTGGATTATCACTGTTGGCTGGTTTGGTGTGAGAGAAAAATATTATTCTGGCTGAAAATTTATGATCCTTTACGACCAAGCGAACAGGCTGATTGTAGCCGGACGAAATTGACATTTAATCCAGTTGCAAACTTTTGTCAAATTTGC
Organism: Miscanthus floridulus; assembly: GCF_019320115.1. NCBI lineage: Eukaryota > Viridiplantae > Streptophyta > Magnoliopsida > Poales > Poaceae > Miscanthus > Miscanthus floridulus. The sequence continues at coordinate 8,927,231 of NC_089585.1, forward strand.
TGCAGTAATATATCATATCGATCTGGCGGCCGGCTCTCGCTTCCCTTTGAGCCTGGCACGGATCACTGATCCATGGGCGTAGCAGAAGCACTGAGGTTTTTCTTTGCAAGGAGTCAAACGATGTTTGAGAGCAAACATAATAAAGTGATACTCCTATATAACTAGTGAAGTTCTCGCATCAAATTGATGCTAAAATGAAGAAGGGAAAAAGGCTGGGAGAGGAAAGAGAAGCTGAGTAGGTCGCAAACTTACATTCAGCTAAGACAAGGACCCCAAAGAGACATTATGAGATAATAAGGTATACCATGTATTAATGGTGTGCTATGTATTAACATCTACTAACTATTACTATATGAGTGGGCTATTATATTGACTTAGCTAGAAACACACTAAATTAATATGCTTGCTAATACTACAATTCACTGTTGGTTGTATATACATTTAACTGTATGTATATTTAATTGTATGGAGTTGGCTACTTAGGTCATACTTCATCGTTAACATGTTGGCCCACTTTCTTCTCTTGTAGATTTTTTTTTTTTGGAAACTTGGGCTCTTGTAGAGTTTTTGAAAGCTTATATATCAGCTGGCACGTGACGTACGGAGTGGCAGTAAGCTTATAGTCAATTATCTTCTCCTCTGTCTTTTACATCAACATAAAGCTCACTTACAACTCTTTATTACTTTATTATTATATATACTTGTTCTTGGTGATGTAATTACATATGGTTGTGTGAATTTTGGTGAAAAGGGTTTTGTACTTCATCTGGACTTATTAACGTGCTTGTGAGGAATAAAGTGCAGTGGATCACCAACCATTCATTCCTGACCCTAAATAAAGGGTTTTGTACTTCATCTGGACTTATTAACGTGCTTGTCGCTGTCCAAAACGATATCTTTAGGAAACCGGAGAGAGTACATATGACTAGTTGCTAGTTGGACTAAAAATTAGTTCCAATTAGCTATGGCTGGCTAACTAGATGGCTAATAAATAGTTGAAGACTTGAGTAAAGTTAAAAGTTAGCCCACCCCACCTATTAACACCTCCCATTTAGGTGCACTGGAACTAATTTTGAGCTAAAATTAGCTAGCTCACAATTAGCTTATGGTACACAAACATGTCTTAATTCAGGCCTGATATCATCAGAGGTTGGAAGTCGTTTTGTCAGATGATGTTGGCACGTACGTACGGTCTCACTGCCTGTACTGTAGCACGCAACAACTCGAGGATTAACTAGCTATATAGATAATATATATAGTCCATTGTTAGTTTTAGGCTATATATGCATCATTGCAACGTGCGCCCATGCATCCTGTCCTGTCCTTACCCGCTAATTAATTGGTAATAATAATCAATCAATCATATCGTACTTCTAGCCATTTGGTTAGGTAATGAATTGCTAATTAACTAGTAACATGTATGGCAACCACTCCTCTCCATGCATGATCGAACGGGAACGGACGAAGACGAACCAATGCAAGCAAGTGAGCAACCACCGCGACCGCGGCAGCAGCTTCCTCCGATGCGATCCGATCCGCCGTTTGGTCTCTCCTCGGATCCCAACGTGACGAATTGAAGCCGTAGACGTGCCGCCGGCCGGCCGGCCATTATTAATTGCAAGTGGCAATAGACTAATAGTGTACAGGGCCACGCATATGCGTCGTCGCGTGCGTGCGTGCATGGCCGGGTACGTGTGCATCGTCCGATCCTTTTCTTTTCTTTTTTCAAAACTTTCTTTCCTTTTGCTGGTCCAAATCCTATTCCTATATATAGCAGCTAGTAGCTACCCCGGCCGGATTGAAGTTGAACTCCGTGAACTGGCAAGTAACGTGCGACAAGGACGACGCAGCAAAGCAACGCGACAATGAAGAGAAACACAGTCCAGGTCCAGAGGAGATCGAGGACCGCGTGCGCGTGTCCATGCACGCACGTTCACTCATTCGTTTCAATCAGAGCTTATCAGTCAGTCAATAATGTTTTTCTCTCACCACAAATCAGCATCAGCTGGGCTTATCAGCCCAGAAACCAACCAACGAACAGACCGATTAACTACTGAAGGATACAACGACACATGCCTTGTCCCTGCGTATCGTGTGATGATAACGGTACGTGCAGTTTGCCTAGCACGTTACTGCTGCCGGTTGCCGTTTCCCTTTCGTCTTTTCTTTTTCCCTTTTTGTTTCCAGCAGCAGCAGATGTAGCACCGGCAGCGACCAAGTTATCATTACACTCCATCACGACTGGTCCTGGTGATACGGCTCTAGCTATTTGGTTATTTATTATGCCTTTTGTCTATGCTGATGATAACTGGTGCATGTTTTACTCTGATGATGATGGGTACGTACGTGTTGCTTTTGGAGAAAACAAACATGCATGCTATGCTACGCTTCCTAGGACCTGCGTACTTTGCTACCCATCACTCCATCAGTCGTCACAGGGTTTATTTTAAAAATTGATTGACGAGCAGCTGAGAGCTCCTTGGCACCCGCTAAATACGTTAGGTCTCTATCCCAGTCTGCTGAGCTAGCTTAATAAGCTGAATCATACACGGTCATATATTAGCCTGTAGCCTGAATGTCAGTGTAGCGCCATATATACCTTCTTCATCGTTCAGCAGAATTTGTTTCACAATGTCTAGAGCTATACTTGTTTTTTCTATGAATTTACAAGTCCATGGATGCGTATGAAGTAACTACCGTGTACTGGAGGACCATCCGACCCTAGAGGGGGCCCACCCTGCTTGGACCCTATCGACAGAACACGTACACCATTTTCACGGGCCATCACTATGAGGGGATCATAGATTGCATTGTCTGTTATGATGTGTCCAGAATTTTGGCGAGAGGTCGCTGAAGATGATTCCAACCACCGATTCGCCGGATAGGGGTTTATTGCTACGAGTTTCTAAGAGCGTGGGGAACCTGTTTGGATGATGGATTTGGCATGCTTGTGGCGGTTCTAGGAGCTAAGTAGGGATAGGAAGGAAGGGAGAGGGGCTTAGGGGTTCTCTCACTGGGTTGAAGGGATGTTCCACGTACCAATAGCAGCTCGGTTTGGAGTAGCTTGGAGAAGGGGATCGATGTTGTGGATCATCCATGACTTGAACAAGAAGATGGCGTGGGGAATATATGCCTCCTTTCTCCAATCTAGGACGGGGAAGACGTCGGGGAGGACGAGCGAAAGCCTCTCCGGCAAGCTCTCCGATGAACTCTGGTGGAGATGGTGGATTGTGGGGGGCGCTCTCCTCTTTTCTTCTTCAGTTCAGATGTTTAGAGAGAGAGAGAGAGAGAGAGAGAGAGAGAGAGAGAGAGAGAGAGAGAGAGAGAGAGAGAGAGAGAGAGAGAGAGGGAGTGGGACCGTAGGGTGCGTATGACACCTTATAGGGTGCATGGAAGTACGGAACATGTGTTTCTACGTACTAATGGAGTGTCTACTAGACATGGACCAGTCAAGGTCGGGCCATGGAAGGTGTTGATGTATGTGGATTTCGACTAGCTTGTCGGACCGTCCATTGTGAAGGTGCGGATCATCAAACATGCATTGACATGTCAAGGCTGATGCCGAGATAGCCTTTGATTAGCATATCAGGCTATCCATTGGTGCATGTCAGACAGGTGTGATAATACCAGTAGAGTTGGTGTGGACTTTGATTGATGGGTGGGTCTATGTGCTATGTTGATTTTCAGATGAAGTAGATGTCTGGTTTACTAATTTTGGAAGAGAAGGGAATTTTGGTTTGACCAAGGTTCAACGGAAGGATTTGTTTGGATTCTATTAACTAAGGTTTAGCGGAAGGATTTGTATTTGTAGATCTAAACATTATATCGATTATTTTGGTACCAAGATGGCTTCAAGCAAAATGTAGTGAGCTGTAAGGTTGTAGATCTCATCGATAAACAAATATAATTCTTATATAAATTTTATCTTCATATGTTACTATATGAAAAATATAATTATTTAAAGATGTGCTATGTAAGGATGTGATTAATTTGCCTTGATTTATCCACTAGCAAAGTGCAACATGTTTTAGAGATCATATATTTTCATAAAACCTCGTATAGGCTAACATTTGTAGATACCAAAGAGATCTACATTTCTTACTTTACAATATTTTTTCTAAAGCCATATTGATATGTACCTAAAAACCAATTTAATATTCGGTTCTACAAATACAAATCTGAACTATGTATCAATTTTTTAGGTATCAAAACAATCTCAAATAGAAAAACCATAAACTACAAAGTTGTATATACATATTTTCTACAATCTTCATATAAATATTATCTTCGCATGAGTTCATATATAAAAGTTATAATTTTTAAGATGAGCCGTCATAAAAAGAAAATTCCGCCAATTCAAATAAAGGTAACCAATGTTACCGCAACTCAATCGACGGAATATATTTCCGGCCACTTCAATTGGTGGTAGTAGTATATTTTACATTTTTATTTAATAATAGACAAGTATTTTGTAAAAGAATTTTAATAATAAAAAATATATAAAAACATAAAACTTCTTTACATTTTGGGTTCGCCCTATCTCCTTTCTCTCCTTCACAGGCTCACAGGTGAGCCTGCGCCTGTCTTCTTTTTGGGCCAGCCCAGCCCGCTAACCGCTCAGCACCAGAGCCCGTTATTTCCTCACGTCCCTCCCTTCTCCTTTGACTCACTGATTGGATGGGCCCGCGTGTCAGCGCCCCAACTCCTTTCTTCGTTGCGCACGCACGTCACCATCTGCTCCGCCGCGGCCTCCAGCACCAGCAGCGGCGGCTCAAGCATCGCTCGGCGCCCGCCCCGCGCCCCGGAGAGACGACCGGCACAGCGCGCCCTCGCGGCGCAGCCCGACACCGCCGAGGAAAGGCGCCGAGTCCAGGACCCCGTCGCCGCGGGGGCTCGGGAACGCGGTGTCGCCATCGCGGAACCCTAGCGAGACGCCGGGAAGGTCCGGAGGCGAGCACGTGTTTCCGTGTAACCTTTCTACCCTTTCTCCCTTTGCCGGCCGGCCCTTCAACGGTGACGAGTGCCCACCAAGGTATGCGCAACGGCCACCGCTTCTCTTCCCTCCCTGCTGTTCGAAACTGAGCTGCCGAACCCTAATGCAAGCTATCTGTATTCGGATCTGATCTAATTACATGTGTTATTATGCCTACTAACTTCGATTTTTTTATATAAAAAAATTGTCGGCCCCTGCTTCGGATGTGTAGGCGGTGGTTTACAGTGAGCTGAGGGAGATGTCTGGAACTGTAAGTCCCTCTTGGAGCAAGAGGGGAATCTCTTTTGATGTGCGCAGGTTGGTGACGGATTCCATCTCATATCTTGTATAATGTGTGCAGCCAGTCGGTGTCGACAATACTTCTAGGAGGAAATTTGATAAGGAAGAGTACTTGGAGAGAGCTCGACAGAGGGAGCAGAGGGAGAAGGTCACATAATGTGTTCTATTCTTTTTAAATTTTGTCATGACTGAACAAAACTATTATCATACTTCTCTTTGTCTCTATGTATTGCTAATTTCACTCTGCATTTGTCTGTCGCTGATCCAGGATGAAGCCCGGAAAGGCAAGGGTATGTGGTCCAACTTTTAGTTCAGTAAATATGTAGTTGTTCTAGGTTTGGTTCTCTATGAAACTTGACTCCTTTCAATTTTGAATGCAGAAAGGGGTCCTCCTGTGCAAAGACAGCCTTTGAAGCACAGAGACTATGAAGTTGATCTTGATTCTCGTCTTGGCAAGACTCAGGTTTGTAAATATCCTACTATATACTTTGTGCATTTTAGCATGCTTTTTCTATGTTACTAAAATACCAAATGCTGTAGCAGCTACTTCGTCAATTATTTGTGCCCTGATTTTCTTGCCTCTAGTTTCATTGGTATTTTTTTGGTTTTTTTTCGATCATTACATGATTTGGAAAACTGTGTAGTGTGTACAGTTAGAGGCAGATATGGTGCTATGGGTCTGATTGACTCTGAATTTCATTCAGTCCTTTATTGTGAACAACTTGCTTTTAGAAAAAGAACACCTTTCTGTTTCTAAAAGTTAATTAACTGCGCCTTTCATTATCTATTTTTCCAGGTGGTGACCCCGATTGCACCGTTGAATCAGCAGGTTTGTGCATAAATCCCAGAAGGCATGTCATATAGTGTTTACAGTGATCTTGAAGTATTTTCATCATATCATAATTCTTGACAAAAATTTCTAGAATGTAGTTGCTTTGCTCCTTTGATAGTAAACATAGATCTTAGTAGGAGATACTTTTGTGTTCTTACCTCCTATTCTTTTATCATGTTGTAGGCTTGATTATGTGCATATCATACCAATGCTATTTACAATCTTAACATTCTACAGAAATGAACCTCTCTTACTCTGATGATTAATTCAATGCATAAAAGTTTCCTTTAAACTTTACCTACTTTCTAACAGGCTGGGTACTACTGTTCTGTATGTGAATGTGTTGTTAAAGATTCAGCCAACTATTTGGATCACATAAATGGCAAGAAGCGTAAGTGGATGAGGCTCTAGTTTATGCTCATTTAGTGCATTAAATTTTGCTATCATCATCTTCATGTTTCATGGGTCATGGTTTTAACATGACAGATCAGAGAGCGCTGGGCATGTCTATGCGTGTTGAAAGGGCATCACTTGAACAGGTAGTACATTGAGCCTGGTATTGGATCTGCAATTGAAAGTCAGCAATTTTATTCTTTTCATATTTAGTAGCAGACCCAAATTTTTGTCATGCATTTGGCTCCCTTTGGCACAGCTTCTGCTTGTGCAGAATCCAGCTTGTAGGAATAGCTTGTGAGAAGCCGAAGTTCAATTTCAGCCCTCTTAAGCCGCTTTAGAATCTATTCATTTGGTAGTACTTTGCCATTTGTTTTTCCTGTTAGATGGTGAAGCAGAAACTATGCCAAGAGGCACATCATGTCGTGACATTATTCTTATTGGTTCATGCAAGGCTAGTGAACAAATGCTTGAATAGTTAGTTTGTCATCCAATTTTCAGCCAGTGGTATTCTTTTAACCATCTGCTATTTGTTTTCACTCTTCTGGCTGCAGGTTCAGAAAAGGTTTGAGGCACTTAAGAAAAGGAAGGACCCAAGCGCCTTTACTGAACAAGGTGAGAAAGAAAATCCTTCATATATGGTGTCAGTTTCGTCGCCCCATTCTACCATTGAGTAATGAAATCTTTCCACAATATATCTAGGGAATAGGGAGCATAAGAAATTACTCGCAAAATCATCCCATAGTTTTTTTTAATATTTACAGATTTGGATGAGAGAATAATGAAACAACAGCAAGAGGAGGAGGAACGGAAGCGGCAACGCAAAGAAAAGAAGAAAGAGAAGAAAGTAAGTGTAACCTGTTGCCAATTTTTTCTTTTTACTTTGAACTGAAAATTATAACTGACAGTCCTTTGGGGTTTGAGAATCAGTACAATTCATACTCACTTGCTATCAAATGGTTTCAGAGAGAACAGGCAGCCCAACATGAACCTGAGGACAGTTGACCCTGACATTGCTGCCATGATGGGTTTTGGCGGGTTCGGTTCCTCAAAGAAGTGACCACTCTGTGTTGGCTTCATATCTTTGGTGGCCTTCACGGCTTCGCCCCTGAAGATATTGTTCGACCCCATAAACACCTTGCTACAAAGAATCATTTTGACAGATCTGCGATAAGATTTGAATGGACTGGATGCAAGGATGATGCGTTTTGACACTGGGATATTGAACTTTTGTGCATGGGAGTTGATTGTCAAATGGAGCATCTATGGGTGTTTTGGAGTAAACTTGTTTATTTGTTACTTGGGGGATTCCTGCCATAGAAACAGCTAGTCGTGATTATTTGTTGTGGCAATGCAGATGTTTAAGTGGAATACCAAAAGAATTGCTGTATCATTTTCTAGAAGAATAAACTTGTGTGTTGCAGCTAGCAGTTCCCTTGATTCTGAATCTTAATTTACATGACCCCTGAACTTGTGTGATGGGTTAGGTTCCAGTGTAATCACAGCATGGTCTGGTACGGTTCTGGGACGCTGATTTGTGTCGCTGTCTACCTGAAGAGCCAGTGTTGTCATTGCAGTGTTTGGTTACTCAAGGAAGGTCTGCAGTGCAGGCTTGCTTGTTCTCTGCTGCGTATTTATATGTGATGATTGATGCTAGCCATTATAAACTGAAATGTGGTGTCTGAGGAATGGTGGTGTTCTCTTATCGAATGTAAGGGAAAACATACATAGCGTCTGCTGAACAGCTATGTTGTTCGACGCCAGCTTCCACTGCATGCGTGACCTTGACACAATCTGCTATCTCGTGACACTAGATAATCACTCCAAAATATAATAGTTGGAGAATGAAACGTCACTTAAATGGCTTAGGATTAGATGGAGGCTGGCCAATCCATATTATTAGAGCATTTTCAAGAGACTCTCCATATCTTTCTTAAATGCTATTAATAGAGATTTTGGTGAAAAACTATCTTCTAACAATTTCTCTAAATGGTCACCCAAATATCGTCATCTTCTATCGTGGTTTTTTTTGCTTGGCAAATATAGAAGACAAGAATGACTATCTAGAATGCGCATAAGATAGAGAAAAACCGTTGGAGAGTAAAAAGATATAGAAAGTAATTTCTATGCAAATGGCTCTCCAAATGATGATTTAGATAGTGAAATTTAGAAAGTCTCTTGGAGATGCTCTTAGACTGTCTTCAACAAGTGACCCATATGGGTTCCAAAATGGGTAGCAAGAGACCCAAAATCTGTTTCTAACAGAGTACCTATAGAGGTAACCCATTTTGGATTGTCTGAGAGGCACAACCTAAATATAAGCATCATCTCTCCTGAAAACCTATTTGTAGAAAGAATTCTCTTTTAAGTCCTGTTGTCGGAGAACATACCGAATGTGTATCGAACCCTTTGTCTGTAGCGCTACCTAAATGTCGAATATGTCTTATATTTTGGGTATTGTGGTTGGAGATAGTCTGAGAGGGAGGCTGACCAACCTATATAGGTAATCATTGTAACCGAGTTGTGTCCCATTGTCACTTGGGCCCAGCCAAAGAATTTAGCTCCGAGCTGATCGCCACTTCCCTGCTCCATCTTTGGATGGGCATTGGGCAAGGAGCCGTCGCCTGCCCTCTTAGGGCATTTCGTAATGCTTTAATTTCTATTTTTCACCTTAAACTACTTAATTCTCTAATGGAGTGATTCTGGTTGATTTTGGACGGGGCGTAGAGTCAGATGGGAATCAATTGTAGAGTGATTATGGCGGGGACTGAAAAGGGGAGGAGTGAAAAGCAGATTTTTTTTAAGCTCTTGGTTCTTAGTGTAGATGAAGAAATGATTCTTGTCTGCTTCCTACCAGAATCTGCGTGGAATTTTGTTATTTGGTTGAAGAGTAGTATTTTCACAGAGTATTTGTTCCATAAATCCTATGAAACGCCCCCTTATCCACGGTACTTAGACTACGCATAGTGTAGTCGAGGCTGAGAATGCTAGCACAACTGATGCTGATAAAGCACCCTACATCACAGCGTTCAACATCAACATGCATGTGCTTGTAGGGACCAACGTCAGAGCACCATCTTCATTTCACGTGAGCAAGAGCAAGCAGCGACGCCGGCTGAGAAAATAGTTTTTCATTCCTCCGCATCGACGCAAGTAGGTTACTCGGCATCGTTTTCATACAATGGTACTATCCGATGCCCAAACTCACTTTTCCTCTATATGGCATTGAAGCAGAACAGATCAAAGAAGAAGCTGGTGGTGACCTTGTGTTGTCTTCCCTCTGGAAAAAAGATCACAACAACAAATATATCAATGAGCTGATATATAATTTGAATGTAAGACCGCACCCTTAATTAGGTTGTTGGGTGGGGATCGACACGCATGGCTATAGCAGGGAACCAAAGGTTTGGATGGTTTTTTTCTGAATGAGGTTCAGGCCTATGAATTACGTCTGCTATACTGGAACAGCAGGATTCGGTGTCCTGAAAGACTGGTTCGTCAAAAAATATTTCTGCTGAATAAAAGAAACCAAGATCAGGGGATGCAAAAATCACTAAATCATCTCAAAATTATAAAATAGTTGGGCATGCAGGAATCACTAAATCACCCTGATTTCAACAAATACTTCATCCAACCGATCAAAAGAACCAGCAAAATTAAGATCACACGAGATGACTGCAGGCGGCTGGATGTGTTGAAGGCCCTTGCCGCTGCCTCCTCATTATTGGACAGACGATGAGTGTGCGGTTGCCGTAGCCCGTGATTTAGGTCCAAGACCCATGAAGACTATTTTTTTTTTATCTCCATGCATGACTAATTTTTGGCACTGAGTTGACATGCCCCATTATTTAGTTCTCGTTACGTCACCGTCAGCGTGTATATCTTGGACTCTTTGGTGGCGATGGCGATGGAGCCCCGGGCCCGGCCCCCTCGATCTGGGTCGATCGATCGCGATGCGTGAATCACGTGTGTCGATCGGTACCATAACATACGGTATGGGCGTTGTTTGGTTTGCATTGGGAGCGCGAGGCTGAGCGCTCGAGCTCAACCCACATGCATGGGCGGCATACTTGTCCTTGATTTCTTGCGTTGGGCCCAACGCGTTAGGCATCCATGTGTGCAACCTGGCAGCAAGCACAGCCTGCATGAAGCCGACCTCGGTCTGTATTACTCCCTCCCTCCACAAGTCTCTATCGTCTAAGCAAAAACAAATTTCCAAGAGTCTCCATCATATTAGATCGGGACCACATGTTTGGCTTATCGTACGTGTTGCGCATTTGGTGTTCATTGGCTGCTTCTTGTCTGCATTTATTGCTCATTGCCTGGGACTCCTTGGCTGCTCCTTGTCTTAAATGCAAATCGACGTTGTTTACTGCTCCTTGGTCGCTGCGCCAAAGGCTAATACGGTAGAGACTTGTAGACATAGGGAGTATATCATTGGCGCGAGTATGTTCTAGGATTACCCCAAGACGACCCCACGAAGAGAGTACGTGAGAGTGACTCTCCTCCGATCCAAACCCCTATCAGTGAGCAAACAGTTACCTATACTTGTATAGTTGTAACGACTGAAAACACTTTAAAACATATGCTTGCAACATGTATGTATATGCAACATCCAGATAAAACACTTGCAACATACGTTTGGAACAAATGAAACATTTGGAACATAATTTTGAAACGAGTCATCCTCGGCAAGGCTACGCATGATCTGTCATGCCCTCTCGCCTTCATCATGGTTGGAATTGTCACTCGAAATCCATTATCACTGATCTCTACTAACAGATCTATTGACTATTGTGATGTTTTCAGCCATGAACCCTCGTCGACGATATTTTATTTTTTATTTTTTTGCCATCGCCCAACGTGGCAACGTCCTCGTGCTATATCTCCGCGAGTGCTATACATCTGTTTTTTTTAGCAACGAGTGCTATCCATCTGTTGATGTTAGGTCAACAGAACGTAAGGACCTAGATCGCTCGGTCGATATAGGCAGGCCAAAGATGAGCCTGGTACGACTCAGCCCATTTACATATAACAGCACACGTACTTTGTCGTCAAAGCGGAAGAGTGGAGTCGTACATTTACATGTAACAACGTACGTGCGACTCAGCCCACTACGCCTATCCCTCTCGTCTGGTCTTCGAGAGGGTTTTAGCTGAAGGTCCTCACCGACTGGCCGCTAAAAAATTCGAGGACACCTCTATATCATTCACCTAAACTGTTTTGTCCTCCAATCTATTTCATGCACCTTCCGTCGTTTGACAGTCCTTACATGTAGGCTCGACCAGAGAAAATATTCAAAATGCCCCTCTCACTTTCAATCCCTTGTCTTTTTTTTACTAGACTAGTTAGCGTGCCCGTATATTGCTACGGAGCAACTAAATTTTTTGTACTAAAAATACACGGATCGTACGATAAGATAACAATACTGTTAAATTAAATACCGACGTTAAAGTGATATTTAATTTAAAAAGCAAAGTTCGTGAAATTAACACAGTCATGGAGAGCGCGGCGTCGCAGGCTCACAAACTCTATTGTATAGACTTTTTCGTGATATGTCTAAGATAATATTTTATATCGGCAGAAAGATTTCTCCGATATCTATTTCTTTCATGCGCCAATAAATCCATGAATAAGTTCCGCTGCATCTCCATATAATCTTGTACACACCGGTTCGAGTATATATGTAAATATTAGTACCTGTCACATGGCTGCGTGTCTTAAAAAATCTCTCATAAAATTTTAAAGTATGTTATACTTAAGCCTGGGCGTTCGGGTTACCCGATTTTTTCAGGTCGGGTAATTCGGGTAATTCAAAATTCGGGTAATGAAAATTGCTACCCGATATTACCCCCGAAAAAACACTACCCGCAAATTCGGGTACCCGATAATTCGGGTTCGGGTTCGGGTATTACCCGATATACCCAAATTTACAGAAAACAACCAACTACACTAAATTTCAGTAGCGATCTATACATAATTTCAGCAGCAATTTGTATAGAATTTCAATAGCAATTTGTAGAGAATAATATATTACAGTCACTCATTCAAATAGAGAGAATTATACTCTAATAAAGTGATAAGTTAAATGGTTCAGCTAACAACACATGATAAATACAAAGACAAAAACAAATCTTTGGGTAGTTCGGGTAGTTTGGGTACCGGGGGATATTACCCGAATTACCCAAACTAATTTCGGGTAATCAAAATCGCTATCCGAATTTGGGATCGGGTACCTCGGGTTCGGGTAATTCGGGTCCGGGTTCGGGTAATTCGGGTACGGGTAATGGGTATCGGGTATTTTGCCCAGGCTTGGTTATACTCACCGTATAAATATGTGCGGCTTTAGGACTATTCCACACAGACATATATTGTAGAATAAGGTATCCATTTGAGTGTCTGCTCTAAGATGTTGAGTTAGGTGTTGTAATTTTTAATTTCGACACATTTTTCAGGTCAAGACAACCAATGATAACACTTTTCTTAGTGGTGCATAATTTTATGGTGCACCTCTTGACTATCTGAGTAAGGACAAGTTAGCACTGCAAAGGCTCAAAAAAGCTACTAAGAAGACAAATGTTGGTTTTTTCTCCACTATACATACTAAAACATATGTTCCCGTTTATCATTGCCGATGCTTTTGATGCGAAGCAATTCAACGTTACCATGATCAGATATAAGTTTGAGTCTCTTGTGAGCAATCTCATAGAGGGACTCTCATCCTTCATGTGATCTGCCTCAAGGATATTGACAAGGCAATGGACCCATGTTGGAATGTCGCACCAAAAAGTGTCCACGATTTATTTCCCATGAATACATGCGGGTACCATAATAACACTAACTACACCAAATGAAAGATTAGAGAGAATTTGCATTGCCTCCAGAAGAATTTATTTATTAAGTTCTTTGGACTCTACAGGTAATTTTGAAATATTTGTTTGCATGTTTTACCTCGTATCCTAATTCAAAATTTTGTTGTTTAATTAGAATATGGGAAAATGATTCAAAATGAACATACCCAAATGCAATTTCAACAAGAAACAGTAAGCGAGGGCGATGGAACACGTGAGCGTGAAACCAAATGAAAGAAGAAAAAAACTATCCCTTTTGCAAATGTAAAGAGAGGAAGTAATTAAATGTAGGCAGATTTGATAAGGTTCTCAGAAATACAAAAAGGTTCCTTTGTCTTAATTCTCTTTCCTTCAGTGTTAATTTTCTTTCCTTTTGCTCGTTGCCATGTACGCTGGTGCATGCAAATATGCAATGTGTATATGGATAGCACAATAATTTTCTACTTCCTATTTTATCGTGATTCATCTATCACATGACAGGCAATATTCAATCAAGGAGAATCGCACCAAAGGACGTAGCATGCGGGAGATGTCATGGGATCACAGACGTGGACAGACGGACGAACCAAAATAAATATCGTAAAAAAAAACATCACACTTTATTCTTTTTAAATCAATCCCTTATCGTTTGACCGGCCGCCCAGGTCCCGCACGCGCAAGTCTCTACCTCGGCTCCCCCCCTGGCCTCGCGATATCTCTCTCCCGCTCGCACGCGCGTCCAGGTCGCGCCGCCCCAGGTCCGGCCGCCGCCCTCTGTCACGTGGTTCACCGGCCGCCGCCCGCTGCCCCCGGTCGGGCCGCCGCTCCCGTTCGAGCAGCTCGTCCTCGTCGCCGTGCAAGTTAGCCGGCGAGGACAAATGGAGCCTATCTCCGTCGTACGACGGCTTACCTGGCGAGTCTATCTCCGGCACGACGCGGACGCTGCGGCTCATGGTGAACTCGACGCCGACGGCCACCAGCAGCAGGTCCCGGCCGTCGGCCCGCCAAGCTAGGTGCGAGAACGTCTCCAGCCCGCGCATGGCGCCCCACGCGGTGGCCGCAGTCACCGTGGTAGAGCCCGTGGGGAGGATCTCCAGCGTGTAGGACTCGTCAACACCGTGCTGCAGCGGGGCGGCGAGGTCGGACACGGCCAGGGTCAGCGTCACCAGCGCGTTCCCCGCGGTGACGTTGATCGCCGGCGTCGAGCATTAGCCCACGGTGCCGGGTAGGGCGGGGCGCTCGCGGCAGCGCCCGCGCTGCCGGCGTCCAGGAGTTCGGTCCTGGCATTTGCGACAGCGAGCAGGGGACTGAGAAGGAAGACGCGAGGGCGGTGGTGAAGGAACGGGGGACGTGCGTGGGCGGCAGAGGTGAAGGAACGGGCGGTAGCAAGCTCGGCCCGGCCTGTCCTGCTCACGCGCCGTGCTCGGGCTCAGCCTCTCCGCCATCTCCCTCGGAGTCCGACTACGGCGACGGCGAGGCGGAGCACAGTGGCGGCGACAGTGACCGTGCGTGTGCGGCCGTGCCTGTTGTGGCGGCGCTTCCGCGTGCAGGGCCGCCGCGTGGACCTGGCCTCGGACCTTGTGCGCGCCTCGCGCCCTCGGGCTCGGCGAAAAGTCGCTCGTGGCCGGGGACATGGCTCCGAGGCTGCCACTCCGGTTGAAAGCACAGTGATGGTGGACATCGACCACCGGATCGAATGGCGCCATGGCGGGGCTGGCCCCGTTGGTGGCGCACTGCGGCGCAACGCCGCCTGTCCACGCACGCCGCCGCGGGCCTCTCATCGACGTGCTGGTGGGGGCCGCCGTCTCGCGGGCCTCGGGTTCCTCCGGACTGCCTTCATCGGGCTCTGGTCGCAGCCGTCGACGACGCTGTCGTCGCTCACCACCATGTCGTACATGGAAACGCCACGGTTGCGAAGCTGAAACTTCACGGCAAGCAACAACTCTCCCGGGTCTCAAGCCACGCGCACCACCAGCTGACGAGTGACCACAAGCCACTCCCGGGTCTCAAGCCACGCGCACCACCAGCTGACGAGTGACCACAAGCCACTCCGCCTTCTACGTCGTGGTCTTGCATGCAGACGCTGGTAAAGTAAATTCTACCTTAAGATAAGTGGACCATGTATTAATAATAAAGAGCTAACTATTATACGAGTGGACTGAGAGGTAGACCGTAAGGATCCTTACAACCAGCAGCTAACTGTATTATTAGCCTTGCTCTAAGGGCACGTGCTCTTATGCTGTGGAGCACAAGATTCGCGCTATTGTCTTTCTCCTGCTTAGCACAAATCTTAACTCAAATCTTGTGGTCCACGGTGTGAGGACCCGTGCCCTTAAGGCGGAAAAAAACCGCCTTCTGCAGATGCTAGCTTCTCGCCTCTCAGCGTACTCAAACTAGCACAAGCTAACAAGCCTAATCTACATCATCTATCCTATATGCAAGACGTCCTTAAAACTAATTAAATTCATATTATTTCAAACAGAGGCGACGGGGAGTGCATGCGGTTCCACGGTCACCAACTCTGTTGTCAAAAAAAAAAAAACTCTGCGTCGCGGCGGCAGCTGCTGTCCGTGGCCGCCGTCGACGTCGCTGGCGACAACCACGCAGCCACGACCGCTCACCTCGCGGTCCTGAAGATTGCCGTGAGCCCGCGCGCGGGGAAGCGGAACAGAGGCTGGTGGCATATGTCTCAAGGTCACGGCGTCGCCGACCCCACGTCGTCGTTTAGGCCGGCTCTAACGCAAGCGCTCGCGGCCACGGATCAGCGGCTCAAGAGGCACGCCAAGCAGGCTGGCTTGGAGTTCCGGTTCAAGGAAGTCAGCAGTAGCACCCAGCGACAGCGACGAGGCGTCTTGGCTCAGTGGCACCAGAGGAAGACAAACTTTTGTACCGCGTTCAGACCACAGGACATTTTAGACTTTTTTTATCGACACCGTTAGAAATGGCTTGAGCGACAAAAGAGTTTAGGTGAATGACACCTAAATAAGCTGAATTTTTTAGTGGCATATAGATAAGAACCATTTTTAAGTGTTTTTTAATCTAGGTCATTACAATTCTCCGAAACGCCACTGCAATTCGTCTATTCAAAATCTACCATTATAATTTCATCTCACTTGTATCTATGCTATTTTCTACAATTGCCGCATACAAGGACCCACCGTCGGGCTGTATGTGTACATGAAACCATACGGACATGTCAAGTCCCCGTCTCTCCACTCTACTCCGTCAGATCGAACGCGCCCACGGCGGACGAGCAGCGGCGACCTGCGCGTGAGCGGAGCGGCAGCGTGGCCTGCGCGCGAGGGGGAGTGACCGCGCTCGCTCGCGGCGGCCTGCATGCGCGAGAGAGACGGGGCGCTCCTGGCCATGCGGTCGTGGTGGAGGCAGACAGCCCGCGCGCCGCCTCTAGCGCAATCCGGGTGCGCGTGCGTGCAGCCGCAGCAGCCGCCGCCGGCGGGAGCAACACGCACGCTCGAGCACCTGCAGTCCCAGCACACCGTTGTGGAGAATGAAGGACAGGGCGCTGACGTCCGTGTGAGCTTCCAAACCTGTCCCGTGCTGCCCGTGGAGGAGACGAGCGCCTTCGTGGTCCGTGGAGGACGTCGCGGAGCAGGTGGAGAGCACGCCCATGACTGTGAAGCTGGTGGCGTCCGAAGACATCCGGCGGGTTGGTCGGTCGCAGTCATGAACACCAGCTGGGAAGGGCGCGAGCCCGCCCTGCCGCTTCCCCCGCGCCGCGGCCTGCTGGCACCTCCGAGCGAGGCCGCGTCCCCCGCGCCACATCCTCCACGCGCACCGACCTGCCGCCTCCGGGCGAGACCACGACGTCGAGACTGGCAAGCCACAGGCGAGCGCTCCTCCTCGCGTGCAGGTCGCCGCGGGCGAGCGCCACCGGCGCGGATCCACCACGGACGCCATCTCCACCACCCCAGCGCCGGCCGCGCACGTGGAGGCGAGCTGCCGTGCGACGCCGGCGCGTTCGCGCGCGCCATGGAGGCGATCCAGCGAGAGATGGCCGAGGAGAGGACCACGGCCGGGTGCGATGGCGGGGGCCTCGTGAGGGTAGGAGGCGAGCTTCTTCGCGCCGGACCCCAAGCAGCCGTCTCGCCGGTACCTCCGCATCTCGCCGCGGACCGTTGTGTGGGTCGCCAACTGCGTCGCTCTGGCCAACGGCACTGCCGCGGCGCAGGTGCTCTAGTCCTCCAACACCACCGCACCACCTCGCGGCCGGGCCCGTGGGACTACATGGCTGTGCTCCAGGACGCCGGCGGCCTCGAGGTGCGCAGCGGGGTGCTCCAGGACACCAGCGTCGTTGCTCTGGTCCTCCAACACCATCCTGCCACCCGAAGGACACCATCCTGTCCGGGATGCGCATCACCTTGCAGGCCCGCCGCCGGCAAGCGCTTCTCCGCTGCAGAACCGACTCGTTCTAACGGAGGAGACGGGGGATTTAACGTCCATACATGTTTGTGTAGGCATACGACAGTGGGCCCGCTGGATACGTAAAAAAATGGCATGGACGAGTGAGACGCTGGATACTAAAAATTGGCATGGACGAGTGAAATACAGAATTATAATGATAGTTCTCCGAATTATAATGGCATATCTCTAGACTTGTAAAATTGTAATGTTATAAATAAAAAAACCTTTTTTTTAATGGTAGACGTGTAAAACCCTCCGTCTTCAACCTCGACTCCGCTGTCGCCGCCTTGCGCCCTTGCTGGTCGGGGTCAGCACTCGTAGGGCCTCCGGTTATCATGGCATCAGAGCCACAAGTTATCATGGCAGCAATTAAGGCTTTCTGGAAGCTTGATTCTACTTTGGCTGTTATCCATAGAGTTCATGAGGTGTTTATGGATATACATTTGTCTCTTAAACACAAAATTTATCCATTTACTTCGATTTTGTCAACATCTGTGCTACCTGCAAATTTTACATATACATGATTGTTCGCCCACACATATTGAACTAAAGTTACGCTCATTACCAGGCTAACATACATGTCATTGATAAAAAAAAAATACCAATAACTGATACAGGGGATTTTGAAATGGAGAGAACAGGATAGTGTTCATTCTGCTTTCACATTCCTATAAAGGAGTTTTTCTTCATATTTTTTGATGCCGTCGTTCTCACTGAACTTTAAGAAGAGATTTTTATTGTCAACCTCCAGGTTGGAAAACAGATGGTTCTAGGCACACTGGAAGATATCTTCAAATCTGAAATGCTCTTTTCGCTCTCAAGGCTGTCATCCAAGTCGATCATTTTGTTTTCTGACCAGGTAGCGCAATGCTATCATCCCTGCAATTGTGTTTCCTATTATGTCATGTTAAGCATACAGTTTTATTTATTGAAAAAGATTTCAATTTAAGTGACATATGGTCCCAAATTTCCATTGGCAATTGCATTTTCCCTTTTTCAAACAATATTAGTTTTCCTATACGTAGGGCTGGTGAGTCCAAGTGGCTCCTTGAGCCAGCTCTCAGGCTGGCGACCCGGGTTCTATCCCCGGCGTTGGCACCGGGAGGCCCCTCCGTTGGCCTTCCTTGTGAATTTTCCCCGCTATACTTCATCCTTTGTCAGTTTACTGGAATACAGCTTCTTCTTTGTGCTTTCTGTAATGTGAAAGCACTGCTAGATAAAATTTAAATTATGCAACATTGGATCCATCATATACACAGATTCATAGTAATTGGAGGTTATCCCAAAAAACCTCCTTCCCTTCTTTGGCACTAGCATTCATATTGCACCCTCCGTTTTATATGGCTGCAAACTTCTATATTAACTTAAAAAGCTATGCATTTACCTGATTCTCCGGATAAGACCCTCGGGGCTAGCAATGATCCACAAATATGACTATTCTCCACTGTTGATTGGTTTTGAACTAATTTTATTTCTTTGATCAACTTCCTATTGCAGGTGGATTTACTGTTACTGTTTATGGATCATGATTCCTCTTCTGTGAAGTCTGTGGCGTTAAAATGCATGTGTTTTATGTTTTGCAGAAATACCTGCCATTTTCCAGTTATTAGGACTGTTTTTGGCAGATTGTTGCCACTAATTGATGATGAGGATTTTCCACTTGACTGTAAGAGCGATGTGTTAAGGATTCTGCAGAAGGTGATGACTACTTGCTGTGCTTGATTTATACTCCATTTTCTCTTATCTGATTGTAAAAATACGTTTTCAGATGTTATGCTGTAAAGCGTCAAGTAATCATCATGCCAATGGTTCTGAGTTATCTAAGCTTCTTCTAGCTGCTGAAAGTTCTTTAGATTCTTCTTCTTTGGAGATGGAAGGTACCGCTCTGGAAATTCTTGTGGAAATCTTTTGTATTCTCAAGGAAGTGAGGTCAGATAACATATCAGTTCTTAAGGGTTCGTCATTTGCATACGCTGAGTGGCAAGGAATTATGAACAACATACCATTAACTGAAGATAATAGTATGAACGGACCTCTGTGTAAGATCATTGCAATGATTGTGAATCATATTATATCTCTGGTCAATGAAGTTGCTAGCAGAAATATCTGCATATCATCTGCAGTGGATAAGGCATACAAAACTCCTTTCAGACTTATGCTGAAGCTTGTTTCATGCTACCCTTCTGCTGCTTCTGTAGCTCTTGATATACTGAAAAGCCTTGTAAAAGAACTGTTTCTAATTAATGGAAGTGATTACTCTGAAGTTTCTGTTACTTCTGTTGAACCATTCCAGACAAGTGTTGCCCTTAAAGAATTGAGCACTTCAGATGACAATGTTCAACTGTTAGCTACAAGCACCGAAGCTTCATGCATTGGAACAGATATTGGCGATGGAAAACTGGATTTTCTCAAAATTGATTGCAAGGAATAGAAAGTCCATATAATGCATGACCTAATTCGTTTGCACGTCATTTATGCAAAGGCTTGTTCATGAAGGGCTTCGCTCGTGAACACTCTGGTGCTAGAGTACACTCCTCATAGTAGCATCAGAAGGGTCTAATCAAGTATGGTGCATACAGGATGCTCCTCAAGCACTGGAGCACATATGAGATTCCTTCCATGTTGATAATGTTTGCTATGTGTTACCCATGAGATACGTTCGTAGATCAGTGGTGGGTAATCAAGAATCTGGTGATGGTCAGAGAGCAAAGAGCATCGTAATACACTTTTCACTCCTTCTGTTTGGATAACTCAGGAATTATGTGCACTTCGAATGACCAAAATGCTTATAAAGAAGCAGAAATACTGGGAAGCTTATAGGTCTTCTAGTGTACTGTTGTCGTAAAGGTCTCTGGTTCACAGCTTCTTTTGTCTTCAGAAAACTGGCAGATGCTTTTGAAGCAGGCTCTTTCAGTTTTTGGCTCAAATCGTTGCTACTTCTTGCTTCTGGCGAAATTGAGATGAAACTATTGTTTTTTCCCTCAGCAACTATAAAGTTAGTTGGTGAGCTAAAAATGGAGCGTGATTTTAGTGAGGATCTTTACTGTACTGAAACAGATGCTGATAGCACCCTCAGTAGATCATCAGAGTTGCATGGTTTCCGAGCAAAGATATCTGATATTTGTGGCAGAACATTATTAGCAAATAATGCTCTTGCATCCAGTGCCTCTTCAGATAATGACTTCTTATTCCAGAGGTGGTTCATCAGCCTTAGATCATCATTTCTTGAGGTCCTAACAAATGTTCTTGATATCCTTAATGCACACTCTTCTTATGAAGCAAGAGGAGACCATTTAACTTTGTCTGGAGAGTTTATCAAGACCAAGTACTTGCTTTGGATCATTGCTCTCTAAGATTAAGTGACTTGGCAAAAAGTTATGATCTTCTTGCTGCATCCCATATGGATCTGGATCGACATAGCTCGAGTAGTATAGCCAGGCTTGCTTTGATGTGCTCACTTTTGGCATTTTGTACCGCGTATTCTGTTTATTTCTCAAAGGCATGTAACTACGTAGAGTCCTGCAAGCTTCCAAAGAGGTTTTCCCATGCTTCAATCCTACATGATCTGCATGGAAGAGTAGATGGCTCTGACTGGCAGATTGTTTCCCAGTTGCGACAGTTCATGTCCACTTCCTTTGATGAACTTGACAGCTTACAGTCCAGCACACGGATCAGTGGTTCATGTAATCTGGAGAAGGGTTTGTATTCTCTTTGCCATTTTGCTGTGGCATCTTTGCTTGGCGTATGTGATAGTGCTGAAGCTGAAAAATACAAAATGGAGAGGATTGTTTATCTGCTTTGCAAGGAGGGTTGCAAGTTTTGTCCAGCATCTTGCAGAAATATTTGGAATTACCTTTCGTGGTTCCCAAGTACTTTTTCAGAGTAAGGTCAGTATTTTGTTTCACTATGCTGGATGAATTATATACGAGATGCCATTTTTTATATTAGCGTATGTTAAGTATTGTTTAGGGACGGAAAGAAAAGTTAGTGTTATTAGTATATTAAATTGTTACTTTTGCAACATGAGATGCTTTGTTATCTTGCCTGTTTATGTGATAAGCACTACGCTAATGTTTGTGCAAATGGAGCTTCCAATCCAAACATCATATGACATTTTTCATTTTTGGCATGTATGCAGGCCTTGCCTTGGTGCCGAACTTTACATGTTTGATTCAAATCCTGTGAATGAAAAAGGAATGTCAATAGAGCCTGGTTTCCTATTGTCTCTAACCCTCTGCACGAAGTGGAAGCGCGTGTTAGAAAGAAGCACCATTCGCGCCGTGAAATTGTACTGCATTTTAGCCGCAAGCTTAGAGACCTGCCCGGAGGCAGCAGGAACGAGAAGCAAGCAGTTTTATCAGCGCAGGACAGCGGAAATGGTGGAACTGAACTCCAAGCTGCTGCAGTACATAAAGAATGATCCGAGGAAGGCCAGGAACGAGAAGAAGAATTCCCATTGTGGCATGGACATGGTGACTGCCTTTGCGTGCTTTGAACCAACAGATAGTGGGCAGGGGTTCTCAAGCTGTCTGCTGGATGTCTCCTTGTTCCCTGAAGGCTCATATCAGATAAAGTGGCAGGCGTGCTGTGTCGACAAGAATGGGTCCTATTTTAGCCTCCTGCCCCTGAACGATGGCTCCATGTTTTCTGTCCGGAAGTCCTGACTGAATGGCTGCTGCAGTGACCCGAATGGAAGATGGAACATGCTCTTCTTGCTCGCAGTGTCTGTTCTTGAGTTCATTTGTATGCCCACAGAAGGCTTGTGTGGCTATGATCTGCCTATCTGGTCTGGGTTTGACATGTTCACTCTATTGCTTGTGTTGTGGCAGTAAATTATAGAGGCCTGGTGCTGAGGATTGTAGGCAGCATGAACTCATGAATGAGCAGACTTCGCTGCTGATCTTCACCTTGCTGCTATTCTGAACAGAATCAGCACTAGCAGATTGCTGGATGAACTGACACAGGTGTAGCTCCTGCTTTTTCTATTCTGAATCTGACTTTCTAAGGGCTTTAGTTGAGTTTGAACTTGTGTAGAAGCAGTACAGGTTCCAGTTCCCCTGTAACTTATAGTCTAGAGAAAGATAGTATAGTGCTACTCCTACAAGGCTAGTACAAGCCTACAAGGCAATGGTTCTGGCTTCTGGCGGATCACATTCTTATGTTGCTTTATGATGTGATTTGTGCCTCTGGAGATGAAGTGGACCGAGTCTGTTTGAATGCCTTGCCTATTCGTTTCGTCCAGCCCGCCACCTGTCTTTGTTCAGCTAAAGATTGGGTATAGACCTGGCGAAAAATTCAGTCTACGAGATTTCCACATCCTGTAAATAACATACCTCTGGATGGCTTTCGTGCTGACCAACCTGGTGGATCTCTGCCTACTGGAGGTAATTAGAAGTATGAGGCCGCGCTGTCTCTGCGGCCTCTGAGCATGGCCACGATAGCTGCTCTGTTAGCCCCGTCCGATATTGTTTTTATGGCTCAGATCGTCTTGTTCCTATTTTTCACTATAAGTTTTTGTCTTCTCATGATTGGACTGAAGGAGAACAGGTTTCGTAACATGCATGTCGTTGGCTCAACCTTTTATTATATGCTTGCTCTACACATGGAGAAAGCACAAGGATAGAAAAATCTGGTATTATGCTACAACCTAGATTCTCCACGCACTCCGCGGCCTCTGAGCATGGCCACGATAGCTTGCTCTGTTAGCCCCGTCCGATATTGTTTTTATGGCCCAGATCGCCTCGTTCCTATTTTTCACTATGAGTTTTTGTAACATGCATGTTGTTGGCTCAACCTTTTATTATATGCTTGCTCTACATATAAGAAAGCACAAGGATAAAAAAATCTGGTATTGTGCTATAGGCTAGATTCTCCACGCATGCTGCCGGTGGTCTCAACCATATGCATGCAGCAGATAGCATGCATGCATCATAGAAGCTGCAACGCTACTGTATGAGGTGACATGAATGCAGAAGCTGTAACGCTACTGTGAGGTGACAAGAAGCTGCAATGCTACTGTGTGAGGTGACAAGAAGCTGCAATGCTAGTGTGTGAGGGGACAAGGACAGACGACTAGTGCTGCAGTGCAAAAATGAGTGGATGAGAGCACCCGCACTCCGTCAGTTCCCTCCGTTGGTCCCACGCCGTTCCATAAACTTTTGTCTTCTACTGCTACAGACATTGGACTTCATGCCTATCTGATCGATTAAATTGGGAAAAATTTTGAACTCCAGACGTCCATTTAATCTCGTACACGATATTAAACCTTCATGCCGAATATCTATGCTAGCACACAGCGTGCCAACCTTTTGTCCTTTCTATGTAATTATGCATGTTGCCTACTGAAGCATTTCTCATGATAGGACCCGGGAACAGGCCTCCAATGATAGTAGCACTAGCAGTAGAGAGAAACTGCTTCAGTTCTCAGGATCCTTTTTTTCAACAAGAATAAAGTGACAGATGGATACGTTTCGTGCATCATATATAGGATAATAACCATCTTGTTTGAAAGCTGGAACCATTCTAGGGTTACTTATTATTACTAGCCTGCTGCAATGTCATAGCATCGACTGAGAATGATTTTTATAGGGCTGTGGCGGTATGGAATCATGACCTGGGATCCCGCAGGAGGTATAGCTGTGCTGTGACAACCCACCCAGCTTTGGTTCAGAGTGCAGTGCGTATGTATGATGTTTGGCACACAGCCACAGTGGCACATACGTACACGCACACACTCCCAATCCTTGAATATCGCACACGTGAGTCAGGCAGGCACACTGTGGCATGTGGTGACT
Source organism: Miscanthus floridulus (assembly GCF_019320115.1). Lineage (NCBI taxonomy): Eukaryota > Viridiplantae > Streptophyta > Magnoliopsida > Poales > Poaceae > Miscanthus > Miscanthus floridulus. The sequence continues at coordinate 8,951,774 of NC_089585.1, forward strand.
GCCTGACTGGCGAGAGAGGAGGGAAGAAGAGGAAGCTACCTTCATGCTGCAATTTGCCGCCTTGAATCGCTGCAATAAATATAGAGCATACATGAAATGTCACCATCATGCACTTCTACACAAAGAAGACAAAAGGGCATCAGACGGCATGCATGCATGAAATGTCACCATTGTACTAGTGCATTATTTGTACTTTGTTGCTCCTGTATTACTTGTTCCATGGGTCATTAGCGCCAATTAGTACCTTCGATATTTTGAAAAGTTGATTTCTTTGTTATTCCCAGACCAGTGCATGGGTTGAATTTGATTACTACATCGTTCTTACCAATTTAGTACATGGATTTAAATTTTCCATTGTTCGCAGTAGATTAAATTAACCATGCATTATGTGCCCATGTGAACATAGGTCATATCTATTTCTTATTCGTCGTGTTCTTACCGATAGTGCGTTCCGAGATTCTCCTCTTGCCTATATAATCATGCCCTTCCTGCTGCTCCACGGCACCCCCTCATCTGTCTTTGCCTTTGTTATGTTCTTCGAGTATTGCCTACTCGAGACACTCGTGTAGGGCAGTGAAAGTTGAGCTAGGAGACATTTGGTGCCAGAATATCAAGTTAGATATACTGAAACTGATGGTCCTATGAAGCATATTAAAAAAAGTAGTACCAGACACCTTCTATACATTTAATTTTGTGGCCACCTCAGGTCAAGAAACATTGCAAATTTATAGGCACAAAATCTGCCGGCCTTTAAATCGTGTTAGACCTTTTCCTTGGGAATCGGTTCAACAAGAAAATATGTCGTCTGTGCATGCTTCTTGTCACTTTTGAGTTTGGTACCTTTATCTATGGAGATGATTTTATGGTCCCTATAGGTGATCCACCAATAATGTTTCATGGAGGGGGCGCCTGCTAGCAATACAAGGAAGAAGGTTCGGAGAGAAGGCTCCTCCTCCCAGCCAGGTGCGCTCTCTTGTGGTTGCATTATATATTTGCTTATTGTGTATAAGCAGCAAATTTGCTATCAATGTTGCAGGAGTTGCTACATCATCTACTGGGAGAACTATACGGGAGAGGCAGGAGCGCCGAAGATCTATAATAAGAGCGAAGAAAGAAGGTAGTTATTGAAGTACTTCCTCTGTCCCTAAATAACTGTCGCCATTGGTGTACGTGCCATAAGTTTGACTTGAGTTGGAGAAAATGCGTGCAACATTAGTATCTCCAAATAAATTTGTTAAAAAACTAGATTCAAAGATCTTTCCAATGACACTAATTATGTACGATACATATTAATATTTTTAATATATATTTAGTCAAAGTTATTTCTCGAAAAGCGAAAACGACAGATATTTAGGGACGGAGGGGAGTGTGTTTATAATCCAAAGATATTGGTGCGCTCTTCGCAAGCCATGAACCCCTATATTATATTGGGGTACTAGCTAGGGTAGATTCTCTGGGATGACCAACTAATTATCTTACGTTGCTGTAGGTAGGGTTACAGGTTCCAGTAAGAGGGCAGCAGAGGGAGGGCAGAAGTGTCAGAGGCTAAAAGCAAGGTCAAGGAAAGAAGGTACTTGTTTGCATGTGTGTGTCTATATATTGCAAGCAGAAAAATCATATTTTCCTTGGTGGTGGTTGCAGACGACGAGATATCATACTACGGGCCTCCTGCGCACAAGTGTCAGTACTGTAGTGCGCAGTTTTGGTACCAAGAGCGTGTGAAAAGAACGTATCGAGGTGAAGGAGACCGTGTACGTTTTCATCTCTGTTATAGGGGAGGTAAGGTGCGCTTGCCTCTTCTAAAAGATCCCCCTCCATTTCTAGCTGGTTTGTTGAACCCAAATGGTGATACTTTCTCTAGATACTTCATCAAATCTATACGTTCATACAACTCCATGTTTGCTTTCACTTCACTCGGTGCTAAAATTGACATGGATATAAACAAGGGTCCTGGCCCGTATGTCTTTAAAATTAATGGACAGGTCCACCATCGAATTGGATCTTTACTACCAGATGAGGGTAAGTCTCCTATATATGCACAACTTTATATTTATGACACTGATAATGAGGTTGAAAATCGAATATCAATTTTTGATAGGGATAGGGACTGTGAGGGTGAGAATGAAATTGATAGAAGAATTGTCGAGGGCTTAGTGAGGATGTTTGATGCAGCAAATGAGCTGGTGAAATCCTTTAGGGCAGCTAGGGACTTATTGGTCCAAAACAATAGTTACCGCCAATTGCGTCTCAGGTTATTGCACGATAGATCGAAAGCTGCACTTCAGTACAATGCACCAACAGGATCCGAGATAGCTGCTTTGATAGTTGGTGACTTTTCGGAGGAGAAGAAGAGTCCTGATATAATAATTCAGGATAGAGGCGGTGGGCTTAGAAGGATTAGTAACCTTCATTCTAATTACATGGCTTTGCAGTACCCAGTTCTTTTCCCATATGGTGAGGAGGGCTTCAAACTAGGGATCAAGTATAGCCACACGGGGACCTTGTGGGTTAAATCTAGGGGTGAGGTTACCATGCTCGAGTATTATGCTTTCCGTTTACAACAACGTAGCTGTGAGGCCACTACATTGTTATGCGGCGACCGATTATTCCAGCAGTATATAGTCGATGCATTTGCTTCAGTAGAGGAGAATAGGCTTCGATTTATTATTAAAAACAATAAGAACCTAAGGTCGGAGATTTACAAGGGTATTCATGACGCACTACACAAGGGTGATTTTGACGGAAACAATGTTGGTAAGAAAGTTATATTGCCTGCTAGCTTTACTAGGGAGCAAAAGATACATGGTACAAAACTACCAAGACGCAATGGCTATTTGTAGGTTCTATGGGCCTCCAGACTTGTTTATCACCTTTACTTGTAATCCCAAGTGGCAAGAAATAGACGACTCCCTTGCATTTATACCAGGCTAGAAAGCTAATGCTAGACCTGATATGGTTAGTCGGGTTTTTAAATTGAAGGTTCAGGAGCTGGTTTCGGTGCTGAAGAAGGGTACTTACTTTGGAAAATCACGAGCATGTACGACTGCTATTTTTAACATACTTGGTATCTACTAGCATTTCTCATGCTAATTTGTAACTAGCTCTTGGTCAAATCTAGAGTATGCATGGTGAAAAAGTAGGCAGTAGTTGCATGCTCCAAGGATGCATGGGTGCATTAGACTGGCTAGCAGCATGCATGCAGAAAGTAGGCCATCATATGCCCTGCACAAGAGTTGAGGCTCTCCTACTAGCTTTTTTGTGTGGAGGGCACGGGCATCCATGCTGAGACTAGGAGACACTGCCATCCTCGATAAAAGTAGCAGGCAGCACTCATGGTTGCCAGACCTGCCGTCCCTTTTCTTGACGATGCATCCTGCAACGAGTACTGTGGCCTGTGGCCCTGCGTGCTATTGTAGGCCACAGCTATGTGTTCCAAGTAGTTATCAGTGAACAACCTTTTAGGACAGGGCAGCTGTGTTTTCAGGCCAGAAGGTTATTCAATCCTCCAAGTGTACATGAAAGCGTTCCTGCTAATGTCACTCCCGGTAATGGGCCGTCCGATGCAATTACAGAGTCTGCCATTCCTGGTGAAAGCACTCCACAGGAACTGAAGCAAGTTTTTTTTATCGTTTCACAATTCACCAGAACAACGAAATGTCTATAATACCTTTTTATTCTTTTTCTCTTCTCTTTTTCTTTTCTTTTCCCAACCTTATCTGCTAGGTGAATTGCGCGCCCGACGCCCGACCTTATCCTATTCGCATCTCCTTCAACCACCGACGCCCGACAGCCGCTGCATCCGCATCCCCATGCCTGACGGCCTCGGCGACTCGGTGGTCCACGCTCGGTGGCTCTGCGCGGTGGCCCTACAACTAGCGGCTTCCGAGCGCGAGCACGGTAGCAACCCCGACAGCCCTGCGTGGCGGCCCTGCAACTAGCGGCTTCCGAGCGCGAGCACGACAGCGACCCCAGCAGCCCCGCGCGGCGTCCCCGCGCCCGGCACCATAGCTCTCGCCCCCGATAGCTCGCCCCTCGGTGACCCGGTGGCCCCGCGCTCGGCGGCGCCGGACGCCCCAGCGAGGGCAAATCCGCCCGTTGCCATGCGCTGGTCCCACGGGAGCAGGCGGAGCTGATGGAAGCTACGTTTTTTAGCTCCCACCCTTTCTCTCCTCTTCTCTCAGTGGATATTCCACGACTCCGAGCGTGAAGCCATTTGCCTTGCCACCATTTGGTTGAAGGAGAGCAAAAATGGCTCCAGGAGCTGCCTAAGGAGCTATACCAAACGACCCCTACCCATTGCCTGGATACATGATCTTTCAGTATTCCTATCTCCTCACCTGTGTTAGTTTACCATAAAAGCATGTCGTAACCAAATAATGCATGCTATATGATTTATTCGACTATAGTATTCATTGCGCTCACAGGGATCCTATCTTTTGATGCCATATATTCTTACCGTTGCTTTCTGTTTTAGTGCTCTACACTATTGAGTTCCAGAAGCGTGGTCTACCTCACGTGCATATTTTGCTTTGGCTTGAAGGTAACTCGAGAGACCCACGGCCTTCGTTTATTGATTCAATAATTACTGCTGATATACCAGATAGAGTTTCAGACCCTTTGGGTTATAGCCTTGTCGACGAATTCATGGTGCATGGTCCTTGTGGGGAGCTTAACAAAACATGTCCATGCATGAAGAACAATAAGTGCTCAAAATTTTTCCCTAAAGCTTACCAGCAAAGCACAATTGTTGGTGAGGATGGGTTCGTGCAGTATAGGCGTCCTGAATCTGGTAGTTATGTCAAGCGGTACGGTGTTAGACTTGACAGTGGATGGGTTGTTCCTTACAACTTGTCTTTGTTAAAGAGATTTAGAGCCCACATAAATGTTGAATGGTGCAACAAGACACATCTAATCAAATATTTGTTTAAGTACGTCATGAAGGGTCCAGATCGTGCTAGAGCTGTAATTGAGAGCTTTGATAATGACACTCATGCTGGCCCCTCTCAACAGCACCCTGTAGGTAATGATGGCACCACTCAGCCACAGGTAGATACTCAGAAAAAGGATGACGAAATTGATGAAGTTAGGGAGTATATTGATTGTTGTTATTTATCCTCTCATGAGGCTGTCTGGCGTATGTTCGAGTTTGATATACATTATAGGACACCCTCAGTAGAGAGGTTATCTGTGCACCTGCCTTTCATGAACAACCTTGTGTACCAGGCTAACCGCCCCTTAGCTGATATTGTAGATGACCCTTGTTCCTTGAAAACAACATTGACTGAGTGGTTTTGCGCTAATAGGGTGTACCCATCTGCCCGAGAACTAACGTATATAGAGTTCCCTACTAGGTGGGTTTGGGATAAAAAGGATAGAGCTTGGTATCCCCGCAAAGGATCCAAGAAAATTGGGAGGGCTATATATATAAACCCTAGCTGTGGTGAGCTGTACTACCTAAGTATGCTCTTGAATGTTGCCAAAGGTGCTACATCCTATGAGGATCTTTGAACTATCGCTGGTGTTATGTACCCAACATTTAAAGATGCCTATTAGGCGCTTGGCCTTCTTGGAGATGGCAATGAGTGGCGTGAGGCTCTTAGAGAAGCATCTGTCTAGGGATCAGCCGCTCAAATGCGCTAGCTTCTTGTTACTATAGTATTTTTTTGTTCAGTTTGCGACACGCCCTCCTTGTTCTCTGAGTTCTATACTTATTTCACTGATGATATACATCATAAAATCAAGAGGATGCTGCAACTACCATTCTATACGGTTCCAAAACAACATATTAAAAACCATGTTTTAGTAGAGCTTGATAATTTATTTAGTAAGAATGGTGCATTGATGACCGACTATGGTTTTCCGAAACCTGATCTTAGCCTTTGTAACAAGGTGAAAAATAGGCTGCTATTAGAGGAATTGGCTTATGATCCTATCAGTCTTATGCATATCCATGACAGCCTTGTGAATCGATTAAATTTTGAGCAAAAACATATATATGATGTTGTTATACAATCAGTTTATGAAAAGTCTGGCCAATGTTTTTTTGTTTATGGCTATGGTGGCACTAGAAAAACATTTCTTTGGAATGCAATCATTTCATGGTTATGGTCTGAAAAACTTATTGTTCTTGCAGTAGCCTCTTCAGGGGTTGCTGCACTCTTGCTCCCTGGAGGACGTACTGCACATTCCCGGTTTAAAATTCCTATAGTCATTGATGAGTCATCTATTTGTGAGATTAGAAGGGGCTCATTCCTAGTAGATTTAATAGTCCAATGCTCTTTGATAATATGGGATGAGGCCCCAATGACCCATAGACACTATTTTGAGTCACTAGATCGCAGCATGCGTGACATTCTTAGTAAATTGGACTCTTCCAATTTTCATAAGCTCTTTGGTGGGAAAACGGTGCTACTTGGTGGAGATTTTCGCCAAGTATTACCTGTTGTCGAGGGTGGGAGTAGATCAAAAACCATAGATGCATCCATAACTAACTCCTACATCTGGAAGCACATTAAGATACTAAGACTTATAGTGAACATGCGCCTGCTTGCCATGGCAGACAGTGGGTTACCTATAGAGCAAGTGAAAGAATTTAATGACTGGGTGTTAAGTATTGGAGATGGTACTGCACAAGGAACTGTGCATAGTGACAATGGAGACTCTGAGTTAGTAGAAATACCACATGATGTTTTAATCCCAAGGTTAGAGTCAGCCATTGATGATATAATAAGATCTACATACCTAGACTTAGCCACATTATACTCGAATCCAGCCTACTTAAGGGAAAGAGCTATTATCTCTCCAAAAAATGACACTATCGATGAAATTAATGGACGTGTCCTCTCTTTAATCCCAGGCCATGAAAAGGTATACCTTAGCTCAGATGCATTGGTCGAGTCTTCAAAGGAACATGGTAATTTAGACTTGCTTTATCCAGTTGAGTTTCTTAATTCGTGGCAGTTCAAAGGCATTCCTCTTCATAAGCTTGCACTTAAGATTGGTTCGCCTGTGATGCTTCTACGCAATCTAAATCAAAGTGCAGGCCTTGGTAATGGTACACGTCTTATAATAACGCAATTAGGTGATCGAGTTGTGGAGGCTCAGATAATTACAGGATCACACGTTGCTGAAAAAGTTATCCTTCCTCGTATTGCCTTGCACGTATCAAGTACCAAATGGCCCTTTGTACTTGGTAGGCGGCAATTTCCAATTCGTCTATGTTATGCAATGACCATAAACAAGAGTCAAGGACAAACCTTGCAGAATGTTGGCCTCTACTTGCCACGCCTAGTTTTTAGCCATGGGCAACTGTATGTTGCTATATCACGCGTAACATCTAGGAAAGGTCTTAAGGTCCTAATTGATGATGATACAGATTCAGATTGCACCGTCACCTAGAACATTGTATACAAGGAGGTGCTTCATGCCCTGTGGTAACTATCGGCCCATGGCGCCAATCGTTAGCCTCTGTTCCGCATGTTAATGCCTATTTAAATGGTGTATGCTTACAACTTGCGTCTTACTAAAGGTCGTACTTGGTCTATTGATTCCTTTGCTTATGATTAAACGACAGATGGCCTATAACATGTTGTCGGAGATTAACTGAACGAAGTACAAGTGGCGTGTCAAGGTTAGAGCCGCAAGGATATGGCAGTTTTCTGGCACTTCCAAGGGGAAGGAATTTAGCTCAATGGAACTCATTCTCGTTGATGAAGAGGTGCACCAGTTAACACATCTAATTTGTTTTTGAGATATATCTGTTCTTGTTACCTTTACTCTCTATATTATTCTACAGGGCCTAGGGGTCACAGCCTGCATTGGGCAGAAAAACCTTGACAAGTTTTCTAGATCCATATCTGAAGGCCATTCCTATTATGTAAGAAATTTCCAAGTCAGCAAGCAAGCACGGAAGTTCAGAGCTATACCCAGCATGTACACCATATTTTTCACGCCGTGGACCATTATTGAAGAAATCCCTCCTGAGTTGTCCGCCAGCCTGCCGCTCTATGTATTTAACTTTGTGGATTTTGGAGATTTAGATGATAAAGCAAGGCATGGGGATGTCTTAATAGGTATGCACCCTAACGAATTCTACAAAACTAAATTGTGCTTATATGCTTAGGTAGACAAACTGTAATGCGGTATACCTATTGTACTATATCTAATGACATGTTCATTCAACAGATGTCATTGGGCAACTCACTGTCGTGCATCCGATGGTGCATTCTAGCAGTTTGAATGGCCCATCTGTAAGGTAGGAAGTGGAGTTGCGCGATCTAGAGTATGATTGCTATTTTTTTACGGTCATTTAGAAAACCCTTTATAAAGAGGTTACTAAAATAGGTTGCGTTCTTAATATCGCAGTGACTGCGTTTTATCGATGACTTTATGGGGTGAGCATGCAACGTCTTTTGAGGACTAGTTCCTTATTGAGACTATAGGAAACGATGAGGTGGTTGTGATCATTTTTGCTAGGGTCCAAGCAAGGCTATTTTTAGGTGGTGCTAACTCGTGCTAACCATTGATATTTAGTGCTGAATCAAATTTAGAGTTCTGATCCAAGCATCCATTTTTGTTTTGCAAATAGGTTCGGCTAGCTGCCGGAGCCATGCAGCAATGAAATGGTACATAAATATTGACATCCCTGAGGTTAATGCTTTCCGTGCTAGGTATGCGTTACTCTCCTTCGTCTTGTTAAGTTCTATAGATGCATGTCTGCTTGAATCTTTTCTTATTTGCTCCCCTCTTTTCTCCATAGCTTACAAGGAAGAGGCTCTGAGGTTCAACTTCTACCAGGGGGTGCTGATGCTGCAGCTGGTGGCTGTGATGAGGAAAATGCTAATAGGAAGACCGTGTCCGAACTCTTGTCCTTAAACCCCCATGAAGATAATGTAATGCATGGTCCCATCTATATTTATATCCATATGTATTATAGTGTAATGGTTAACTTGTTGCCTTCCACATTGCATTAGGATGTATGCTTTACATGCCATGCAAGTATAAGGGAAATAGACGTCACAAATGGTTGGTGGTACAAAGGTTGCAGCATATGTAAGAAGGGTTTGAAGGCAACACTCCAAGGGTTTGAATGTGTAAACCGTGCTAAGACGGAGCCTGTGATCGTTCCCAGGTAAGATTCTTTATCTGCTAAGACCATGTCTCTAACCTTTATGTGGTGATGAACATTGGTTTCCTAATACATTTTCTCGATGCATGCATAGCTACAAGCTAAATGTCATCATCGAAGACGCCACTGGCTGTGGGAAAATATTTATGTTTGGAGGTGTAGCTGAGCAGGTCGTAAGGCGGACTGCTGCTGATCTTGTGGAAGAAAGTTCGCCAAACCAGATTTTATTGCCTGCCGCCCTACATGCTATTGTAGGCCGCAGCTATGTGTTCCAAGTAGTTATCAGTGAATAGACTTTTAGGACAGGGCAGCTGTGTTTTCAGGCTAGAAGGTTATTCAATCCTCCAAGTGTGCATGAAAGTGTTCCTGGTAATGTCACTCCCGGTAATAAAGAAGCAAGTGATGGGCCGTTCGATGCAATTATAGAGTCTGCCATTCCTGGTGAAAGCACTCCACCTCTAAATGCTTGTACCTCCACTCCCCCAAGAAATTCATCCGCTAAGGGAAAGGAGGCAACTGGTGCTGTTCATGAGGACCATGGGTATGCCTTTTGTCCCTAATGTTAGCTTTGTCTTGTATATGCATGAACTACCTATTGCAGGACCTTAGCAAGTATATCCTCTTTGGTATAAATAGGTAGATAAAATGTTATTTGTTGGAGCATTCTATTTTTATCTTCCCCGTGCAGGAACATGCTGGGAAATAAACGACCATGATCTACTCGCAAGGAGTTATTTCCTTCCAAAAAAGAGAAACAAAGGTTATCTAATTTACTTGGTATTGTTTCTAAGTATAAACAACATGCATGGACCATATAATGACTAACAATCCTTTCAAGTTGCAATGAGGCGTGAAGCTCCATCTTTATGGTCTCCACCACCCTGTCTACTGCTATCGCTAAATAAAGAGTCTGCCTTGTCGCTTGTGCTATGGCAATGATGTATTTGTACCTAAGAGTACAATAATCCATCTAGAATTAGTAGACTGTTTGTAGTGTCCTATTTCGTCCCTTGGCTGACTGGTGCCCTGGTGTCACCTATGTATGAAGCCAATCCTAAATAAAAAGTTAATAGGGACATTTTCTATTTGATGTACTTGTCCAGTACTGTTTTGTACCACCTACGTGTGAAGTAGCTTTGAATATATAATGTTATCTTCTCCTACGAGTTTCTGGCTAGCCGTTTGTGACATTTCTAGTGCTACGTTCCTAACCTAATTATTTTGTTTTATGAGAAAACTATATTTGGCACCATTCCATAGTTTATATGTGAGACTGTTTCCAGCTTTACAAGGTACCTATTTTTGAGTTATGTTGGTGATGCCGCTAGCCTACTGTCTTCTAACACTCAAATAGCAATAGACCTCCAGCAATGGTATTCGATGGCACGTCATTATTGGGATTCAATAAAAAAAGATCACATTCCATGCATTAGGTCCTCATAGTACAACACTAACTCCAAAGACATCGTGTCCAACATCGAATAAAATACATAGCCCATCCAAAGTGTGCTGCTATGATAGGCAGCCACTATTGACCTTGCTATTAGGAAACATAACTAGGTTGAACAAAATATATGCAAACTTAGTGATAGATTGTAGCCATCGACTGACCCTGGTCCGGTACCATTGTCGTCCTTCATCAGGGCTTTAAAAGTTTTCATACCCACTGGTGGTAGCTTTCCCTAGATTAATGTCGCCTATGACATCCTCCTTGTTTGTGCCTCTTCCTGCTAGATTTGTGTTGTTCGTGCTGTCCTTCATGGCACCAGTTCCTCCTAAGACAAGCTCTGTCCAAAAATCATCTGGAAAAAGCTCTAGTGGTTTCCTACAGTACAAGTGCAGTGGCTTATGTAAGAAACTGAAGCCGTTATGTACTACATATATATTCAAACGATTTAGCTCCTATATCATTATGGGCTCAAAACGTGTCCCACTAACACATATAATTAAAACATATACCACTGTTTGTGCTGCATGAGTTTTGATATCATGTATTAGAAACAATTTCAAACAATCAGAACTTTATCTGGTAAACTAATACATTAATGATATTGCCCACTGTGAATATATCATAAATAAAAATTTGAGCCAATTACTCTTGGGGATTTTTTTGGGAGCTCCACTTGTATAATGATATACCTTTTGCATCCTTCGGTTGAGCTTCCATGCGTAGCTCCTTCAGACCCTGTAGAATCATGTGCACCATTAATAAATATCCTTGTGCATGTGTACCCCATACCTCGGTAGAAAAGGCAACAGCAACCCACTTAGACTACATCTTAAATATAGCTTCATACCTTGATTGGCTGTGCATCTTGCCTGATGAGGACATGACACCATCGGATACGACCATTGTTTATAAGGTGAGCTCGTTCCTACATTTGCATAGTGGTTTTGGTTATAATTCACTTGGTTCCACATGTACATGTTACTATTTGATTGTAGGTTCAAATGTGTTTCATAATGGAAGTTCATCAAAGTTGAACTTTCTGTTCGTCGGCAGCCTGACAGTGCCTCATTGGGAAGGCCATAACTCATCCATCCGGAGTGCGATCGAGGTCAATGAGCACTTGATGGAAAGCTTGTTTGATAAGCTTTCAAATAGATCTAGTTTTATCTCAATATCACATCGGCAAGGCCTCCAAATTACCAATGTATTCTGTTGCTATTTCTGGCGGAAGCTACACTATCGTCATGGGCTTGTTAGACATCCTTGGGACCCAGGCCCAAGTTGGAGCACGCCCCAAGAAGATGGAGAACTCCTAAGAGATGTCCTTGGACGTCCTCCTCCTTGGACACCACCTTAGGAGGCTAGCAAGGATGTCCAAGCCAAGCCAGAGGCCCAGTCCAATCCGAGTTTGAGTCTGCCTCGGCTGTCAGGACCAGTCTGCAATAAAACGGACGCCCAGGACGCATCCGAACTCTGTTTTCGATGATCCACATATGGATGGAAAGATAATTTGATAAGGAAGCCAATACAAATGGTTTCACATCAAAAGCTCTTCGGAATCAACGGAAATCGTCGAAACAAGTCAGCGTCCAGAATCTATCAGGGTGCTGCGACACCTTCTTTTGGGCCGTTGGGCCTTGTAACGTGTTAGGACACCTTTAGGATGTGAAGAGGGATCGTTGGACGTCTCTTAGGCTATATAATCAGTAGCCCCCACCTACTTTAGGTTTTGGGTTTTGTTTTAGATCAATCTGTCATTGAACAGTCGCCGTTATCGGTTTGCAAGACCCCAACTTTGAGTGCTTAATCATTCATCTACAATTGTCACTTTAATTGAGTTGCTTTTTATCTTGTTCTTGCTTGTGTTCTTCGATTCGCAGTAGGGATTAGCCTTCTTGGTGAGGTCAACCGGATTGTGACACGGTTGATAACCAGAGGAGAACGCCAGAAAATTTTAGATCTATTTCATTCCAGCAATGCTGGGTTCGCAAAAATTAGATTTGCGAAATTCGATTAGGAAAATTAAGTTTCTAGGCCCACAAGTTTTGGTATGTTTTTTAGCACAGTCCTAATTTTCTATAGGCCACATCTTTTATTCAATTGAGCTCAATTTTTTTGTGGTTTATTCTTGTGTGCTCCTTGCTGAGAAAAAATATCAAAAGAGCAAAAGCAAGAAAAAAAGATTCGACAAAAAAATAAAAGAAAAAAAATAGTAAAAGAGAATAGAAGATATCGAAAAGGAGCACATAAGGAACACTCAATAGCTCTATTGTTTGTGGTATCTTTTGCCTTGTTCATATCCGTTGCTACCTTTAATACTTGTTTCCTTTCATCCTTGTTTCCTCTCTTTTTTATCACAACTGGTGATAGGAACACGTATAGGCCAGCAACTAGGACAAGTGCTCTAGACATTTATTCAATATTGCTGTCTGTCACTGACTTGTGTGCCACATATATATATTTGTTCTTTTTCGTGCCTCCCAAGCTCCACATATACTTCAGATCGGTACAGAAAAAGACCCTTGCAATCTCGGCACCACTGCCTCACAGGTATCATGAACCAGCCGCCGATTGTACCGCCACTGCTTGCGTTGGTAAGAACTTTGTAAGAGCTTGGTAAGATGCTTCCACTTGTTGTGAAAAGTGACACCACTGCAACCACGTAGTCATTTTGTAGGGATAACTTTTACCGTTTGTTCCTTGTTTTTGTGTTTACAATGACAGGTTGTTCGTATCCACCGACTTATGATGGTATAGGTGCTGATGAGTACATGGAGTGGGAAATTGCCATCGATAACATATTTGCTACTCGCTTTATGTGTCCAAGGAGAAAGGTAAAAAATGCAGCTAGTGTTTTGCTACATTCTGCTTTATCTTGGTGGGAGTCTTTAGATCCTTTTGATAAGCCTCAAACTTGGAATGATATGAAACTTCTTATGCGAGAAACCTTTGTTAATCCACCTCATGTTTTGACTTCATATGATGAGGTGCACCATTTAGAGGAAGAGTCTGTTGTTATTCCTCCTACTATGCCTAACCTTTTGCAGGACAATGTAGAAAAGAGCAAGGATGACGTGACAGAAAATGAGAAGCTCACAGCCTCATGTGAAAATTCAGAACCATCAACTATTACCCCTGCTGAACATGAGAGCAAAGGTAATGCCCATGATGCTAAACTCACAGAAGGTGAGAGTTCTCTTGATGTGCTGAATTTTTCCACCAATCATGCTATGATAGAGCAAATTTTAGTGGAGCATTCGCTTGATTTACCTTTGTCACAAGATAATTTGCTTGATGTTTCTTATGACAAAGATGACTTGCATGATGATATTTATGTTATACCCATGCAATCATTGAAGAATGATCATGCTATATGTGTGCTGAAAATGAGCACTTGTGCTAAAAATAGACTTGTTATTCATAATGCTAGTGAAGTTGATGAGCTGAAATTATTGTCTTCTTTAAATACTTTGGGTTACATTGAATTTGATGTTTCGTGTAATCTTAGTTCTTTAGAGGAGAAACTTTATGCATATGCTAATTTGCCATGGTTCTCTAGACATACATATCATTTTATTGGAAAATATAATTGTAAAGGAGAGTATATGGTGCATCGTGTCTATATTTGTTCAAATCTGAAATCTCCTTATATTGTGCAAAAGTATGATCAACCAAAGGATTGCAATTGCTATAATCTTGTCATGTCGAGTTCCCCTAGTTTTGTTATAAAGAAACATGTTAAATTTTAAGAAGGGGAGCAATGTTGACTACTATCAACAACGTTTTCTTCAGCTAATCCCAAACCGAGGATGGTTTGTTGTCAAGAAGGGGAGGATGATGAGGACATGACACCATCGGATACGACCATTGTTTATAAGGTGAGCTCGTTCCTACATTTGCATAGTGGTTTTGGTTATAATTCACTTGGTTCCACATGTATATGTCACTATTTGATTGTAGGTTCAAATGTGTTTCATAATGGAAGTTCATCAAAGTTGAACTTTCGGTTCGTCGGCAGCCCGATAGTGCCTCATTGGGAAGGCCATAACTCATCCATCCGGAGTGCGATCGAGGTCAATGAGCACTTGATGGAAAGCTTGTTTGATAAGCTTTCAAATAGATCTGGTTTTATCTCAATATCACATCGGCAAGGCCTCAAATCACCAATATATTCTATTGCTATTTCTAGCGGGAGCTACACTGTCGTCATGGGCTTGTTAGACATCCTTGGGACCCAGGCCCAAGTTGGAGCATGCCCCAAGAAGATGGAGAACTCCTAAGAGATGTCCTTGGACGTCCTCCTCCTTGGACACCACCTTAGGAGGCCAGCAAGGACGTCCAAGCCAAGCCAGAGGCCCAGTCCAATCCGAGTTTGAGTCTGCCTCGGCTGTCAGGACCAGTCTACAATAAAACGGACGCCCAGGACGCATCTGAACTCCGTTTTCGATGATCCACATATGGATGGAAAGATAATTTGATAAGGAAGCCAATACAAATGGTTTCACATCAAAAGCTCTTCAGAGTCAACGGGAATCGTCGAAACAAGTCAGCATCCAGAATCTGTCAGGGTGCTGCGACACCTTCTTTTGGGCCGTTGGGCCTTGTAACATATTGGGACACCTTTAGGACGTGAAGAGGGATCCTTGGACGTCTCTTAGGCTATATAATCAGTAGCCACCACCTACTTTAGGTTTTGGGTTTTGTTTTAGATCAATCTGTTATTGAACAGTCGCCATTATCGGTTTGCAAGACCCCAACTTTGAGTGCTTAATCATTCATCAGCAATTGTCACTTTAATTGAGTTGCTTTTTATCTTGTTCTTGCTTGTGTTCTTCGATTCGCAGCAGGGATTAGCCTTCTTGGCGAGGTCAACCGGATTGTGACACGGTTGATAACCAGAGGAGACGTGGTGCTAAGGTTGCAGGGTTTGGGTCTTTGTGATCTGAAGCCGGATCGGTGTGTCGCTCTCCGAACAAAGCGTTGTTTATCTTGAACCTGATGGAAGATCGGGACCCCTGTCTACATTATTGCCTCATCCTTGTTGTGCCCTTCACGTGTGAGTCGTGAAGGACCAATTCCCTTGGAGTATGCCTCTAGGCTGTTTGGGACATAAGGACTAGTGAAAGACATGGATTGGATTGCTCCAATAGATTCTACAGGTTCATTAGGCACAGTGTATCCTCTCTTCACACGGACACTCCTCCATTTGTTATCTAATGGTACTGGTAATCCAGATGCCAACTGTGAGGCGCTATGCTTTTGTTGTGGCTCTGAGAGATGCATACTTTGTCCAGTTTCAGCATGAATATACACGTCATGAACTGAGAGTTGATGCCAACTCTAACAAAAATGGGAAAAAGTTCACGTCCAACCATAACAATGAGTGCCCTTACATAGTCATGGTTGTCCCTGGTAGCTTCAACACATTCCATCTTTTCAAACTTACAGAAATAATCAAGAATGCCCTTTACATCATCCCAACCCCAACATTCTCTAGGCAATCCACTTATCCTCACCCAAAACCTTTGTAGCGTTCCATGTGCTCCTATGTTCTCCTCCCATCTCCTCACTACCAAAGCATTATTGGAACCAAATAATACCTGCCCAATTGCAGCCTTCTCTAAGATGCTTATGGATGGAAACTCGATGAGATAAGTTCTAGGACCTACTGGAACTGCTTTCCAAGGGTACTCGAAATTATAGACCTCCCGTAGTATGCCTTGAACAACCTCTGGAGTGGATTCCGAAGGACCCAAGGTTGATGTAATTGCACATCTCTTTAGTGTGTTTACTCTAGCCTCACGATCTTTGCTAGGCCCTAGCCAGATGAACTGAGGAAAATAAATAGAGTGCCATTTACCTCCACGTTGAAATTTTGCTGGAGCGCTCACCAATCTAGCGCACTTAGATTGTTCTTCTTCCTTCCTTCCACCCTCCATCCTTGTAATTTTGTTGGCGCTATGGCTGTTTTACCGGCCTTCAGTGACTTAAATATATGTGGGGAACGACCCTTCTACATGTCTGAGCCATGATTTGTATGCTCGAGCGGTTCAATTTCCCAGAGCAAACTATTGCCGAACAGTTAGAAGGGTACTGATAAAGGTGCCTTATATGCAATTGTCTGTACATGACCAGTTGCTACACTAGCCTATTTTACAAAGTTGCAAGGACATTAACCAAAGGAAGATCTGCTAGCATATGGTCAAGTGCACCTCTAACCTTGTGCATGGGCCACTGAAGTGCGGAGCCTCATAGGTCAATGCCGGAACCTTAGGCGTCCAACTACCCGTACAATGCCACCTCACCATCGCCCAACTGAACAATTAGAACTAGACCAAAGGGAACACACTAGACAAATAAGTGGAGTATGTAAATTTAGGCCAAAATTTTGTAAGGTCTGTGGTTTCCATTGTTTGGTAAAGTAGTGTCATGAGGGGACATCGTTAAAAAGAATCCCTATATAAAAGTTTGGCAGAAGGGCTGACCTCTTATGAAGAATTAGTTGATTTGAACAACATCGAGAAGTTCTTATGAGTAAGGAATTCTGCTTTATACCATGACAACCGTATACTATTTGGCCATCTTATGGGCCAGCAATGTACCCCTTGTTTTTTCCATACATCCAGCACACTTATGGATTCGCTAGGACATATATGTGATTATCTAGCTGCCATCAGTTTTCCATCAACTGTTTGGGTCCCTATTCGTAAGCAGTTACCTTGTAGTTGCATGGTAGCAGTGTTAGCCCGAACAACCATGCCATTCCAAGGCAAGGTACACTAGCCTTCCCTATTCTAAATAGCGGCCTTTGCTTGCAGGCACACATCAACTATTCAACAATAGTTATATGACCATTGGCTTGCATCCTGCCTTTCCTACACTGTTGTATGAAATGCATATATTAATAGAAGAGAGGCGATAGGGATGGATTCGGATCAGAGCCGTACGGATACGGGTGCGTACACCACTACTTACCATACTTTAATTTAAATTCAGATACGAGTACGTATATTGTTAGATACAAATGCAAAACGAATATCTCGAATTCGGATATCTACTTGATTTTGAGGATGACAGGTATCTATTACTTATCGATAGTTTAATAGTATACTAAAACCATAATGGATAGAGGGATTTAAAACATAGCTATATAACACCATGCACAAAGACAACTACAGAAAATAAAATAATTTAATAAATATTCTAATAATTAAATATATAAAATATAAGACAATTATAAATATTATATATCAATTGCTGGATTCAAATGAATAAAAATAAATTCTACAAGTATATAAACAAAATAAGATAGTAATTAATATGATTAGCCATATTAAAATTAATTAAACTTAAGATTTTTATATCGTTACTAAGATAGTACCAGGCTTTGTCACATTTTGTCGAATATGAACGTGGAATCAGATAGATAAGACTCTTCAAAAGCAAATACGGATGCATCCATTTACCATTCATATTTAGATTGAGTACGAATATGGATATCCATATTTATACTAAATGAATACGGATACTGGATCTTTCGGATATCTAGAAATCTTGACATTCGCATCCATCCCTAGCCGATACCCGATACAGCACCTAACAACGGCATTTATTACTATAAAATATTTGTAGCACATAATCGTTAATAAGAAGGCCAGTCTAAGCAAGGAAGATTATTATTCGACTATTTGTAGTTGTTCAATATGCCAACCCCTCCCCCCCCACCACACACACAACGTTTGGCTATAGTCCTGTTTTATTTGTTCTTTAGCTTTTCAGTACTTTGCAGTGGGCGGAACTAGGGGGGCAGCAGGGCCATGGTCCCCCCCAATCCAGTAGAAATGTTTTTAATATCCCTATAATTACTGTAGTTTATAGCATATTAAGACATCATTTTACCCATTTTGTATCATAATATCATGATTTTTCGTCATCGATGCTAATTACATATATAAAACATTGAAAAAAATTGGTGAAACATACCCTCATGTATGTATTTATCATACTTAGAGGTGTCATCGTATTTCTCCAGCCCTTCTTAAACAATGCTACTAGTTCCGCCACTGGTACTTTGTGCACTACAAATTGTTCTGTAGGATGCGCCAGAACTAATTTTGGAACTACAAACATCCTTGGCTAATTGCAGTTGAATCATGCTGGGTGGCAGGGAGCCACAAAGTATCATTTAATGATATAAATATTCAGCCCCGGACCTATTCATCTTTTTCATTCTAATCCCATGTGACAAGGAATAGCTGGTGCATTTATACGAGGATAGAAACTTAATGCTAGAACTGCTATAGTTACTACTCGAGCTTTCAAACTAAAGGTCAAAGCTTGTTTCCTTGATAAAAAAGGGTACTTATTTTTGTAAGACACGTGCATGTGTGAAAGTAAAAAAATTTCGCTCTCTTTGCCTCGTGTTGCCTTAGATGACAAATCATCTACGGATAACAGATAACCATACAATACTAGCTTTTTCTGATAGTTCGTACCTATGCGTTTGGTCAACACCAGGGGCATCCACAGGATTGTAGGAGTATCTAGCTTTTCAAGCGTGCGGAGCAGGCAGTAGTGGCGTGCTTCTAGGATGTATGCATGCATCAGATTGGCTACCAACATGCATGCATACGAGTATCAGGCTATCTAGCAGGTAGCAGCAAGCATGCAGAAGGTAGGCCACCACATGTGTTGCCAGAATCGATGCTCTTCTTGCTTCTTCGTGTCGAGCATCTTGATAAAAGTAGCAGTCAACAACATCCTTCTGCTCAGTCATGCATGTTATTATTGTAGACCAGTTTTGAGTCCCTTTCCTTTACCGGTCACCTAGGTACACGTCCTTTGCATTTCCATGCTTCTTCGTGTCCATTAGTTCATTCTAAATGAGGGTTATTTACAAATTAGAGGGGAATCTATCAATGCATCATATATGATATATTTTGATGACACATGTATAAGTTTCATCCATAGAATTTTCTACATCCATAAATATACCACATATGTAAACACTTTATGTGCTAGCTGTTGGATTGATCTATTCCACTAATATATACTACTGAGCTCCAGAAGCCCGGTCTGACCAACGTTCACATTTTTGGTGCCTTAAAGGCTACTCGATGTACCCATCCACTTTGTTTATTGATAATTAGTCGACTATACAAGTTAGCTGACCGTTGTATTGATCGTTCTAGCATCAGCTAATGGTTTTATAGCCCACACATGAAGACAGTTCAAAGGCAGCAAATAAAATGCGATAAATAGGTGGACCTGCATGGGACTTGTGCAGATGCTCCTCATGTGTGGTGGAGGGTTCAAATTAGTTCTCCATCTCGTGATTGGCTACATGTGCCCCTCGAAAAGAACTGTCTTAGCCATCGATCGCTTAGCATGGTTCCTTGCTTAATTAATGATCCAAACACAATATACATGTCCTAGTGTCCACTAAGAATGAGGACCAGATTGTCCCGTACGTACATATATTACAGATGTGGCAAATGTCACATGGAACCTAGATGGAGTCCGATTGTTTGGGCCTCTCGATTATTCTACGTGCCCCTTCTTCTTAGTAGAATGGTGCACGTACCGGTCTTCCCTTGAGTGGACTCTTAGGCAACGCGGCCTCCTTATTGAGTGAGCACATAGGCGGCGTGGCATCATGTGCGCTGAGTGACCACCTAGAAAGGGCAGCGTTCTCCGTATTGAAGGAACACCTGGCTTTGACATGTACCTTCTGCTTCTTTGCTACTTGAGCGACAGGGTAGAAATCATCCAGATCACGGTATTTGATGATCCCTTCCATGCATCCAGTATTATCTGGAGGGCCACGTGCCTCCACTTCTACCTATGTGTAGTGAATCATTAGGCAATCACGGGTTGTGTCTAGTTTTGATGGCAAAGGGAGATGTCTTAGTCAGTACTCAAGGTAAGATAATGAATCATTTACCTTGCATCTGGCCGAGCAAAACTAGGCCACATCCATTAGAGCACGTTTGCATGAAATACAATCAGACCTATGGGGCCGGTCGCCCCAGCGCTTTAATCTAACCATGGAGCCTCTACGGGTGCCCCGCTTGGTGAGATGTAGGACCTTAAATCCATTACGTTCGTACTGTTGTATCCCCGTTATATCGATCGCCCCTATGATATCTTGGACCCGTACCACTTCATTCAATGCTGCTTTACGCACCTGTATGATGATTTATGAGGCATTAGCTACATGTTGCAGTGGATAAAGATTAAAAAAATCAACGTGCTATTTGGTAAGCAAAAGTTTGAAAACCTGTAACATGCGGTGAGAAGGATGACTTCCTTGGCAGACGTAGCACAAGGCCTCTTGCTATAGTTCTCGATAGTCTAAGCAAAAGTAGCTGCATGGAATGTCTTTTTGTTCGCTGATGTGCACTGGACAAGGGTGACCAAACTTGTTGCCGACCAACGCTGCAATGCGCTCGACACTTATGTGGCTGACAGCCATTGGGCGTGTGCCTTGCTATGTTGGGGGAGAAGGAGATTTCAACTATCAAATAGTTCTTAGTGTGGTGTTATAGTTTCCACCCTCCATCTAATACATTGCAATGCGCATCCCTGCTCCTACATGGCAGTTTGCACTGCTGTGATTCAGTACTTATGATAGGAGACAAGGTTACGTGATATCAAAGTAACATATTTATGGGAGGGCGCATGGGAGTGGAAGCTTTGTAAGATTTGGATACCCCACCTATGTGTCTAGGCTCTACTTGCATGGTGCTAGAGAACGTGGGAGGGGTGTCTTGGAGGCTCTAAGGGTGGGCTATTTATGGGGACCAGGCTAGACTGGACTTCCTTGTTTTAATTGGTAGACTTTGATTCCCATGCACACATCAACTATTCAGCAATAGTCATACGAACAATGACCTCGACCTTACCTTTACTACGTGGCTACGCTTACATACTTACTCCCTCTATCCCTGAATAGATAGATTCATAGATTTGTCTTAAGTCAAACTTTTTAAACTTTAACCGAATTTCTAAAAAAGGTAAGATTTATAGTATCAAATTAGTATCGTTAGATTTAGCATAAAATATATTTTCATGAGGTGTTCATTTTATTTCATAGATGTTGTTATTTTTTCTATAAAGTTAGTCAAATTTAAAAAAGCTTGATTGGCACGGATCCTAGGAATTGATTTATTTATGGATGGAGGGAGTAATGATTTAGTCCACCTTTATAAGACCAAGAAAACTGAGCTATATTCATGCTAGATCATCCATCATCTCATCTAAGTGGAATTTTTTGCCCTAGACGATAGTCGAGGTGTGCCTCCTTTGCTAGCTAAGGGGATGAACTATACAGAACATTGGTTATATTATTTTTTGTATTTTGATATTGTAGATTGATAATGCCCCAAAAGAACACCTACCTGGAAATATGTTACATGCCCTAGAATTTTAGGCGCCATGTCATGCTATTCCTGTTCATGCTCCGCCTTGGCATGCTGTATATCTTCTACCCTCGGCAGGTAGTGAGCCTAAGGCGAAGACCTCTAGCAAACCATCTAGCATCCTCACTTGATTTTAGATCGAGGGGATCCTAAATAATGGCAACCCTCCTCCTTTCTCTTCTTACTCTAGCTTGCATTATGGTCTTCCTGGACCACGTAGCCGGTACAAAAAAACATAATATTGGCTACTGCTTTCTTCTCTAGCGTGTACTTGCTCATCTTCTACTCCAGGCATGCCATCGCCTCAACTTCATGCGCAGATGAACGGAGGACTAGCATACGCGCTGCATGGTGTGCCTCACTCATTCTTGTGTTGATTCTAGGCTTCCAGGTAATTATAGTATGCTGCATAGTCAACAATAATCTATGTGTCTGCTTCACCGATTCTTGTGGTGCCTCTTGACCTTCAGGTACAGGAATATGCTGCACGGTCAACAATGATCTATATATGGATGATTGCAGTATGTGTCCAGCTAGCTGTATTGATAATTCTTGAGGTTTTGCAGCACGCAGACATAGCTGAAGGATTACAGCGGACCAATCCAGTCTGACAATAGGTTTATAAAAGAGCAAAATTCACCGCTGATCCCTGAACTTGGGCATGCTATCTGGCTGCACGCATATGTTTGAGACCACCGGCAGCATGCGTGGAGAATCTAGGCTGTAGCATAATACCATATTTTTTTTATTTTAACCCTTTTTGTAAACTAATTTTAAATCTAACACTGTTTGTTTTTTATTTCTAAATCTAACACTTTTGGTCGCGCCTATTGACAGAGCGCGGCGAAATGCCTATGCCGTTGATCCGCTGGCTAATCATCGTTGGGTTCCACTCCCCTAATCAAGTAGAGTAGTGTACATCAGATTGCCTCCCTGCCAAATCACCAGTTCATCACCCCTGCCCGGATCAACGCACGCACTATGAGGATCTGCTAGGAGACAGGACAAGACAGGACATGACAGGGCACGCTCGCCGCAAACCCAACAAACCCAGCCACGCATCCCGAGTGAGGGGGCACATGCAGCAG